>NC_134402.1:91457226-91757226 GCF_038048845.1 Mixophyes fleayi | reverse complement strand
AGTTACAGCCCTGATGTTTATGGCCATGTGTAGAGCTATTTTATATTAGATATGACATGCAAATGTTCATCCTAACGTGAATCTGGCCCTCGGTGTGCAATCTAAAGTTAGGGAATGGAGTGAAGGTGAATATGTGAAATTACCCTGTGGTCTAGTGAGGGCCGCTGCAGGGACTCAGGCCTCTAGATTAGATCTCCCAGGCCAGACTAAGTGGTGTTAATGCCAAAAGGTGGGCCAAGCCACTTGGCTTCTGGCTGTATGTGGACACCACTACCTGACACAATATTTAATGTAAAATGTCCAGGTTTAGCCCTATGAAAGAAAAAAAAGGCTTACTAGTAGCAGTACAAATATTGGGAGTGCTCAAGCATCCACAGAGTTGGTGCCTATGTTTACAAAGATAGTCAACAGAGCTGAATAGCAGCCGGAATCATGCTGGGATAAGTACTAAGGGCCTGATTCATTAAGGATCTTAACTTGAGAAACTTCTTATTTCAGTCTCCTGGACAAAACCATGTTACAATGCAAGGGGTGCAAATTAGTATTCTGTTTTGCACATAACTTAAATACTGTCAGATTTTTCATGTAGCACACAAACACTTGATAGCTTATTTGTACACTGCAATTTAAAGTTGATATTTGTGTGCTACGTGAAACAACAGGCAGTATTTAACTTATGTGCAAAACAGAATACTAATTTACACCCCTTGCATTGTAACATGGTTTTGTCCAGGAGACTGAAATAAGAAGTTTCTCAAGTTAGATCCTTAATGAATCAGGCGCTAGATGGTAAACAGGAAGGTATTGCAGGAGAGGTAATCTCAGGAAAAAGGATTTATTTGAGGACCATTCACCTATTTGTCAGTAACTGCGCATGGTTGTGCATGGCGAAATGCAGAATGATTAAACTTTTTAAAGAATCATGCGCTGCCCTTGGATGTTCGGGGCAAGAGCCTACAAAAATGGGATGTCATTTTGCGAGATGAGTTGGCACAAAGGATATTGCACATATATGAAATACATTTCTTATACCACATATGTGTCCTAAGGAGCACTATTTATTAGCAGGAGAAACTATACAGTATGCTCTAAGGAAAGGAAAATGTATATGCATCATCATCATCTTCACCATTTATTTATATAATGCCACTAATTCCGCAGCGCTGTACAGAGAACTCACTCACATCAGTCCCTGCCCCATTGGGGCTTACAGTCTAAATTCACTAACATACACAAACAGACAGACATACTAGAGTCAATTTGATGGCAGCCAATTAGCCTAGTATGTTTTCGGAGTGTGCTAACCATTTAGCCACCGTGCTGCCCACATGTATATATATAAATATATATATATATATATATATATATATTTATATCAATTTGTGCAAAGATAGGAGGAATAGTGGCGCCAGACCGAACAGCGTTTGCTGGTGTGTATCACCCAGATAATCAATTAATGATGTATGCGTACCGGAAATGAAGACTTTAATGCTTATCGTGTAAAGCTGATAGTATCAATATCGCCCAGCTTCCAAAAACTCCAAACATATACCGAAATAGAGACAGAAAAAAGCAAAAGATAGAGTGGTAAAGTCAAAAACACCCGTGATAATACAGTACAAAGTAGTAAGTGGCAGCGTACCAAAAAGATATTAAAAAACAGCTTATCTGTATCAGGAATGCCTGAGAGTGACCTCCGCTCAGCCTAGTGAGTCAGGAACAGACGTGTAGACAGCTTGTGTGTATACAATACTTCTGTACCACGGACAGCAAGCCCAGTACAGTCACAGCTCACAAACTCCACTCAGCCGATGTATTAAAGAGAAAAAGCCATATAGTGTAACATAGCAAATATCATAAAAAATGCACACTCACAATATATAAAAGGTTTAAATGCTTATCTGTAATTCTAGGATATAAGGTATACTGCTACAAGTGTAGATCTTATTTAAAGCAAAAGATCATGGATTTGAGGAATTTGAGGATTTGAGAACCCCGGAACAAGAATTAAATTAGAAGCAACAACAATTCATGAGAGCCACCTCTGCACATTCAACAACTGCAGTTTCAAATGTCTGATCAGAATGGACTTTCTGTTAACGTAACTCTTCCAGTTTTATTTGAAGAAATTGAGGTTGCTCTCCTAAATTATTGCTGATGCTTCTAATTTAATTCTCCTCCTGGTTGTTCTGTGATTATTGTCCCAAATCCATAAGCTTTTTCTATAAATTTGTGAACACTCTTCTAAAAGCGTAAAAGTCTACATGAGCCCATGAATCAGTGGTGGGCAACAAACCACCCGTGGACTGCCAATGTGTTCTCCCTGAGAACACCATCTTTCAAAGTAAGTGGGGGGGAGGTGAGAATTTATGTGGAGGAAATATAAGAGGCATGGAGGGGAGGTCTAATGGGTATGCAAGGGGCATGTGGGTATGGTCTGTTAGGCATGCGGAGTGGTCTGATGGGCATATAACAGGCATGTGGGAAGGTATGTTGAGCATGTGGTGGTTCTGATAAACATGTGGGGAGATCTGATGGGCATGTAAGGGGCATTTGAACAGGGTCTGACTAGCATGTGGGGAGGTCTAATGGGCATATAATGGTAATTTGGGGAGGTCTGATGAGCATGTGGGGGTGGTGATGGACATGTGGGGGAGATATGATTGGCATGTAAAGGATGTGTGGAGAGGTCTGATGGACATGTGGGGAGGTCTGATTGGCATGTGGAGAGGTCTGATAGTCATGTGAGGGACAGGTTAGGCAGTTTTATGGGCATGTAAGGGGTATGTGGGGAAGGTCTGACTGGCATGTAGGGAGGGCTGATGGACATATAAGGGGAATTTGGGAGGTCTGATAAGCATGTGGGATGGGTGATGGGCATGTGGGATAAATATGATGGGCATGTAAGGGATATGTGAGGAGGTCTGATTGTCATGTAGGGAGGTCTAATAGGCATATAAGGGAATTTGGGGGTCTGATGGGCATGTGAGGAGGTCTGACTGGCATATCGGGAGGTCTGATGTTCATGTAAGGGACAGGTTGGGAGGTTTTATGAGCATGTAAGGGGTATGTGGGGGAGGTCTGATAAGCATGTGGTGAGATCTCAGGGCATGTGGAGAGATTTGAGGGGCATGTGGGTAGGACTGAAAGGCATGTGGAAGCATGTAGCAGGTCTGAGCATGTTAGGGGCATGTAGGGGAGTACATGTGGGATTTGATGGCTTGTGGGGGTCTGAGTGCATGGGAGTGCATTTTGTGGCAAGTAAGGGTCTGAGGATATGTGCTGTAATTTTTAAGTAAGTGAGGGCATGTGGGGACATTTTGGAATAAGTAATGTTGGTGCACAGAAATCATTGTTTGGGCTGTTTCTTCATTTTTGAAATTAAGGTCAATGTGCAGCCCTTTCAGAGTTTAAGGGCCCTTGAATTATATCAGGTTGCCCATTACTGTCATAAATGCACAGGCAATTTTTTCTTGTCCTGGCCTGTAGCTTGAACAGCAGTAACTTTTATCTTCACAAGCACACCAAATTATTCAATAACAGTGGCATTACACCTCGCAGCATATGTCACAATAGCCTCTTTTTGTAATGCACACATTTCTGCACCAAACCCAATGTGGATGAATGCAGATTCATACACTTTTGAGACTTTAATCAAAATAAATCTCATTTAGGTTCTTGAATTTCTTTTCCTCTTTGACAGAACACTTTTGAGCACGTATGTACCACAACCAAGACCACAATATCCTTACCCCAGATTCTTTCTTTCTTCACTTAAGATATATATACATTTTTGTTGCTTTCACTTAAATAATTACTCATTTGAGTGTGATTTGATTTGTTATAATACTGATTTACTTAGTATTATAGAGTATAATTATCCCAATATTTTTAGCATATATTCCCTTGTGTTACTATGTTAATATGTATCAATTATAGCAATACAGTGCAATTGTATTTATTATGTGAGCTATTATAGCCATTATATTGCTAGTGCCCTTGTTTATTCAGGTGGTTTTCTCAGTTAGTACTTGGACTAAGTTATTTTGTTAACTGTATTTAACTCAGGAAATATATCTTGTGGTATTTGATTTGTTTTAAAAAAAAATATGCAGTAAATATATTGTACATGTAAGTGTATGCTGCTTTTGCCAGTTTAGTAATCAGTTATATATATCTTACATGAACATATGTGAAATATCCTGTACATGCTATGCTTATATCTGGTGAGAAGTGATTTTATTTGTGTCACATGACTCGTTTTTAATGTGTTCAATGACGGAATGCATAACTGTCAGTGGTGGCAAAACACACCTTGATTGGAGGATAACCTGCAGTTACATAAAATATAAAATAATAAAATAAAAAAATATAAAATCAACTCAGAGCTCCTTCACTGTATAAAAGTTTTAATATAGAGCAAAACGCACCAGATAGCAAATATTATAATTAGCAATAAATGTATGGCACTGAGAGCCTAATTAATCCACCCACCAAACTGTCACTAGTCTTGCCCTCACAATGAATGTCCATCACCTCAGTCAGAAGGCGTCAAGGAAACCAAGTACACTAAGTCTAAACACACTAAGATGCAGTGGAACTCCTGAGTTTACCATTGTTTCGGTCCCAGCCACAATTGTGACAACATGTTGTTGCACATTAAAGACCAAAGAACTTCACTTTGGTATCATCTGTCCAGAAGTCTTTCATTTTTTTCAAGTTTGCAAACCAAAATCGTACTGTGATGTTTGTTTTGGAGAAAAGGGGATTTCTCCTGATACCCTTCCATGAAAGCCATACTTGTTCAGTCTTTTTCTCGTGATCATAAACTTTAACACTTACCTTGCTCATAGAGGCCTGTAGATCATGGCATATAGATTTTGGGTTTTTGCGAATTCTTGGAGCATAAAATGGTCTGATCTTTGAATGAATTTGATGAGAAGTTCACTCCTGTGAAGACTATCATCATCATCATTTATTTATACAGTGCCACCAATTCTGCAGCCCTGTATAGAGAACTCACTCATGTCAGTCCCTGTCCCACTAGAGCTTACAGTCTGAATCCCCTAACATACACACAGACAGAGAGAGACTAGGGTCAATTTTATAGCAGCCAATTAACCTTCTAGTATGTTTTTGGAGTGTGGGGGGAAACCGGAGCACCCGGAGGAAACCCACGCAAACACAGGGAGAACATACAAACTCCACACAGATAAGGTCATGGTCAGGAACTGAACTCATGGCCCCAGTGCTGTGAGGCAGAAGTGCTAACCACTAAGCCACCATGCTGCCCATTCAAGTATCTTCAGTGTTCTCCATTGGTAAATAATCTTTCCCTTTGTAGAATGATAGTCCTCAAATTGTTTGGAAATGGTTTTATAATCCTTTGCACACTTATAAACTACAAGAAATGCTTATCTCAGATCACTGCAGATGCCTTCTCTCCTTGGCATGGTGATAACACAAGCCTGGATCCTCCAGACCTAACCCCAAAGGTTTTATTATACAGAGTTGGTAGCACTTCTTGATGATCAAATAATGAAGTCTGATTAACAGCACTTGGCTCAAATGACCTGTTTTCTTAAAAAGAGTGTGTTTACACGTTCACACATGGCTTCTACATATATTTTGTTGAAAAATAGTGACAAATAAAATCTTTTATGAGATATTAAGTGAGATTATACTTATTGAATTATAGGATTTGATGAGTCCTAGATGATTGTACATTAAGTCCTCATATGTAGAAGCACAGATTTGAAAAAGGGGATACTTTCTATTTTCACAAGACTATATATGCATTACTCTGCCTTTCACTGCTTTGTCTGCTAGAATTCCTTTCTTTTCTATCATTATACTTCTGCGATTATACAGGGCACACTATTTTTTGGCATCTTGTCTCAACTGATTTGTAAACTGTTTATAAATGAGGACATCACTACTCTACAGATAAAATAATCTAAATTACCAAGTAAACCAAAGTTTAAATGTGACCATTGTGTTGTACAACACATTCTTTAGTCCTTCCTTCATTTATATCCTGTATATACGGATCTGTGTATTGTGAATCATTGAACAGCTCACAATACGTTCTTAAATCAGATAGTGCAGTACTAGTTTAGCAACATTCCACTTGCAGGGTGTTACCAATTCTGTAACAGTTGAGTATTGAGCCCTTTTGCAATGCTTACCAGAATGCTGTTCTCCTCCATGGCAGAAAGATAATGAGGCCACTACCAAGTTTTATTTTACAAACACAGACATGTTTCAGGTAGAAGTTTGTTATAGTTTACTGTACTTTGAAGGATTATCAAACATAAAAGTTACAATGCATATATAAATGTATTCTCATGCATTTCCCCTTATTCTCTATTGTATATAAGTCATATTAGCAAACCTGTCTAGCATATCATTTGTAAATACCATATTCCTTATATATTTGATCAAATGCATAGTACTCATTTATCATTAACAAATCTTGAACATGTGTTTCTCTTGAACTCTACATATCTTTTTATTGCTGAACGTAGTTTGTAACTTAAATATTTTTACTAATATATTTTTAATTAAATCTTTTTGTTTTTGGTATTTATGTTGTCAGACCTGATCACATAACTTCTTATTAAGTGAAATGTTTAATTTAAATTCATTTAGTTAAACAATTAAAGTCACTAATTATTTTTTTTTTTATTTTAGATCAAATACTGCAAGTAATGGAGCTGCCATTTACCAAACTAGAATTAGCTTTCATTTTGTTGGCTTTCTTCATTTTCTCCCTGTTTTCCCTGGCATCTATATACAGTGAACCTGACCAAAGGAACATGGGTGAGTAACTAGAAAGAGCTCTTCTAGTAGCATTTATTCAATGAGGGAAACATTTCCTTTATGGACACAAGATTTCTGTCAGAAATACTACTGAGGAAAACCGCAGAGTCATTTAAAGCCTTAAGTGCTAAGGATGAGTGAAACTTGTCCTCCACATCTATCTTTGCAATGTTCATGGGGTTAAACATCTAAAAATAACACTCACCATGCTGTGCAGCAGGAATTGTGAGTGTGTGTTGCTAGTGAAGAGGCGGGTGAAGAGGTGACGTATGATATCGTCATTGCGGCAGCGCGGTATACCATCACAGAGTGCGCTGGTGCTCAGTCACTATACTACAGCAAAATTTGATGAGCCGGGTATGCCCAGGATGGGGTCATACATAGAGACCCAGCAGCAGCCTCTAAGTATAAGGCATACATAGAGACTCAGCAGCACCCTCTAAGTTTGGGGCATACATAGAGACTCAGCAGCACACTCAAAGTATGGAGCCTAAATAGAGACTCAGCAGCACCCTCTAAGTATGGGGCATACATAGAGACTCAGCAGCACCCTCTAAGTATGGGGCATACATAGAGACTCAGCAGCACCCTCTAAGTATGTGGCATACATAGAGATTCAGCAGCACCCTCTAAGTATAGGGCATACATAGAGACTCAGCAGCACCCCCTAAGTGTGGGGCATACATGGAGACCCATCAGCACCCTCTAAGTATGGGGCATACATAGAGACCCAGCAGCACCCTCTAAGTATGGGGCATACATAGAGACTCAGCAGCACCCCCTAAGTATGGGGCATACATGGAGACCCATCAGCACCCTCTAAGTATGGGGCATACATAGAGACTCAGCAGCACACTCAAAGTATGGGGCATACATAGAGACTCAACAGCACCCTCTAAGTATGGGGCATACATAGAGACCCAGCAGTACCCTCTAAGTATGGGGCATACATAGAGACTCAGCAGCACCCCCTAAGTATGGGGCATACATAGAGACTCAACAGCACCCTCTAAGTATGGGGCATACATAGAGACTCAGCAGCACCCTCTAAGTATGGGGCATACATAGAGACTCAACAGCACCCTCTAAGTATGGGGCATACATAGAGACTCAGCAGCACCCCCTAAGTATGGGGCATACATAGAGACTGAGCAGCACCCACAAACTATGGGGCATATATGGAGACCCATCAGCACCCTCTAAGTATGGGTCATACATAGAGACTAAGCAGCACCCTCTATGAATGATGTGAGTCCCCTTATTCAAATAATGTGACCCTAGAAGTGTTTGTCTGGTAATCATGTATGATCACTGGACAATAACAACGTACACTACAGAAAGCTTTTAAGAAGTCCAGGGATGGGGGAGGAGGAAATGGATGCCCCCATTCTGGCCTCAAAAAACACAGAGTTACCCTTATTTGAAAAAAAGAGTCCACTTTTAATGGTATTTTCTGAAAATTCAAAGTCGTCTGAAAAAAACAAGGCACTAATTTGTATGGGTACTGCATGAAGAAATTATTGAGAATTATGTTGAGATGTGACCAGCCCAAAAAGTGCCAAAATAGGCGCAACACTTGGGTGACAAAAGCCTCAGTGGCAAAGGGGTTAAAATGACTTTTCCTTTTGTTTTTTTACACTTTTTTCTAATCTTTTTAACGCTACTAAAATGAATGGAAACAACACTAGAAACCATTGTTTCTAATAGAGGTGAGTAGTTCACATTCTTGAAATCAACGGTTCAGAGTTTTCCTATTCCAAAATAAGACTTGTACCCACTTTCCTATGAAAACGGAATCTTATGAGCTTTGAATTCTACAATGTGTGTATATAAAACTCCTTCCTCCAGCCAGAAACCTGTGGGTTCCATAGCCTGGAATTTAATGAATAAATAAAATTAATATCAATTAGCTAGCAAATAATTAATTTAATCGCAGAGCTACAGTAGTCAAGACTGGGAAGTTGTAATGTAGTTGTACTGTACTACAGAACTACACGTCCCTTTCTGCCAGGCACTGCACAGAAGAGGGGTGTACTGTACAATGAAAAGGAGCACCAGTAAAAATATATATATATTTCTTGTTACGAGCCGCGGCGGTGCCCAGCCGCCGCGACTCTCCTACCTGCGTCCCGGCCGCCGCTATCGCGACCGGGACGTCACTTCCGCCTGTGACCCGGCCGTTGCCGGGGCAACGGAGGGACTCTTCAGCGCTGCGTCCCGGCAATGAGAAGCCGGGCGCATGCGCCCATCAATATTACTAGCCTGCGGGCTAATGAATTTAGATTCAGGGGGCTGGGTATTATCAGAGCCAGGCTCTGATTAGCTGTCCTCACTATTTAAGGCAATAAGGTCTGCTACCTCATTGCCGGTTATAGCTTCTGTGCTCCAGTCTGCTGACCTGCTTGTTCCTGTTCCTGTATCCTGATACCGCTACTGATTTCCCGTGTATGACCCCTGGCTTTGAATTGGACTTCGCTTGTGTTTCCTGTGACCCTGATCTTCGGCTTGTTTACCGTTTCTGCTATCTGCCTGTGACCCCTGACCTCAGCTTGTTTACCGATACTGTTTGTCTGCCCTTGACCTCTGCGTGGACCTCACTCCGCTTGCCTGGGTTCTCCCCAGCCGGTACACACTTCACGACCCTCTGTCAGTCTGCGGCCCAGTCTGTCCCCACCATCAGGGGCTCCAGTGAACACCTGACTGGCAGAGTAGATTCCGGGTTGTGTTGTGCCGGCTGGAGGGGTTCCTAACATTTCCAAACAGTGGTGATTGTTAGTTATACCCCATTCATACTGCACCAAAATCCCGGGTTTTTGCCGGGGCGAGCTCAAACGACCCAGGTCTTGGTGCAGTATGAATGGTACAAGTCAAAAATCCCTGGTCTAAAAACCCAGGTCTTCAACCCGGGATTTATCGAGGGGTAATTCCCGGGTCGTACCCGGGTTGCCTGCACTATGAATGGTGCAACCCGGGTTTTTCAACCCGGGTTGCACAGAAAACAAGCTGATTGGCTGTCTGCCTGTCTCTGGAGGATGATGTCATCGTTGGGAGCCATGAACTCTGGGCTACACAAAAGTGAGTCGTCGACCATGATGAAAAGTAATGTGGTAAACAATCACCACCCACTTTTGCATCATCTTTATGCATCAAAAAACCAGTTACCTTTCAATGACATCACCATTTTTCAGCCAATGAAAACTGCTCTGGTGATGACTCCCACAAATTGCCAGGGCACAGACTTGTGCAGTATGAATGGGGTCAACCTGGGAAATTCCCGGGTCCGAGGTGCAGTATGAATGGTGTTTCTGAGCTGGGATGCTCCGAGCCCCGGCAAAAACCCGGCTTGAAAAACTCGGGATATTGCCGGGGCGGCAGTATGAAAGCGGTATTACTCTCGCATCTTTGACACTGTTAGTATTTTTTAGCTTAATTCAACAAAACATTAGTTAAATAAAATCCTAGTTAAAATAAATGTCTGATAATCTGAGAAAAGTAATAATATGTGTAGGAGAACAGAATAATATAGAGGGCCTCATTTGGCATTCAACACATTTTGATATCCAAATGTACACAAAATATTCTGTTGCAAAAAAAGCACAGGCCACATACATCAAATATGTGTTTGCTAAGTCGCATGTATTTCAAGACACATCCAACTCAAAACCAGTAATATTTCTGTGTCCTGCATGTGCTAGGCGTAGTGATGGAGCTTGACAGTGTTCGTAGTAAAGGTGAAAGTCGCAATGCCCTATTTGTACACAATAAAACAATAAAATAATGTAATGAAATGACAAGAGAGAATAGTGTTTTGACAGCTATTAATAAATAAGAAAGTTACATAATCCATTTAAAATATAATTAAAGACAAACACAAATACAAAATACAAATGGAAATTAAATTAAATGCAAACATTTGTTGCTTTCCCCTATAAAAATCAAACAGAAATCTTCCCTGCCAAATTCGAAATGGAAATATCAATTAATTAATGCAATTAGACGGCTTCAACATCATATAACATAACAGCCGCACTAATTAATTATGTGCAATCAGCTAGAGGGGTCAATCTGGAATCAGCTAATCAAAATTGGCTAGTTAGTATTGGTGATCTGTATCATCATTACACCAGCCTTTAGCACCAGTAAGAAATATGCCATCTGATAGGTGTATGTGTCTGTGTCTGTGTCCAGGTCTACTTCAGTCACAATTATGTGAAATCACAGCCTACTATTGCTGGCCCATCCCTCCACTATCCAGTCTCTCTAAGTATAAGTAATCATATGTGTAAGATGCAACAAAATCTGCATAGAAACGTATGCACACGCATTTGTGGTGTGCATGTGCTGTACGGACATGCTTATTTTACTTTAAAAAAAAAACAGATATACGTCCAAATTAGTATAAGTTTAATAAATCCAAAAGTCAAATACAAGCAGCCCCACATCTTTTGTTTATCTCATAAAAATCCAATGGGAATCTTTTACAAATGAGTAATTTGAATAGATGTTCAGGACTTGTACTATAGTCACAACGCTAATGAATGAAGTATCATCAGCTGGGGTGGACAATACACAAATAGCCAATCAGAAGTGTCTAGCTAGTGCTGCTGATGTCATCATCATGTATCTTTACATCAGTTTTCCTGTACAGCAAAAGATACACTTCCAGGGGCAAACACGGGATTTCAGGAGGGGGGATTTCCAAGCTACGCTGCCAAAGTAGGCATGACCATCATGCAATTGGGATGGCCATCATTTTAGCCAGTGCTAGGCTCCTCTCCAAACCCTTTCCACTTCAAATACATTGGCAATGTTGCGTGCACAATTGTTAGCTGTATATATCACCCCCTTCACAAGCAGAGCCATGTGAAACAGGACATACGCCTCTCTGAAAAAGAAAGTAACCCAAAATCAGAAATGTCCTACCAGAATCAGGAAAGTTGGCAGACTGTCCTCATCTGTCCTAACTGTTCTTGCAGCTTTCGCTATTTGTAACTGATCATGTTGCTGCTTGTTTGGATCCTGGAATGTTGTGGTCGGGTTTGGAAAAAGGATAGGTACATGAAATATGTAAAGCCATATAATGAGTGAAGATTCTAGACTCCCCCAATGAGCGTAGATGTTAAATCAGTAGCATGCAGCACCCACATATAATAATTAGGCATCCCAACCTGCAAGCAGTCTCGACAGTAAATTAATTGCATTTACGTTAAAAAATAGACCTATTTCACCCCAACCTAACACAATATTAATAGCTTTCATATTTAATAAATAGGTATATTCTCCCTAGCCTGCGCCTATATTTAGACAATAGTATTCACATTTAATAAATACACATATTTCCTCCCACAAAGCCTTAAATTAATAGGCAATACCATGACCCGCTAAAACATTAAATATCCCCCACTATCAAATTAATAGACTCAAACATCATCCCACCAATAAATTAATAGTTCCCACCCACCATTAAACGACAATCCCCATTAAATTAAGTCATCCCCCCTAAGTGCACACCAGGAGGAATAATGAAATCCCCCTTGCAAACCTTCTAAATGCCTCTTTTGCCATCTAACACACAGAGACATTCACAGCTTACGCTGAGTGGGCACAGTTGGTATAACAAATGTTGGCATAGCACTCTGATGTCACTGTGCACAAATCTGTATGCCCAATGTGTTGAAGTGACTTTATCCATAAACTTTCCAAATCTATGAGCACTGGAAACAAACCTCCCCAAGTAAATTATAATATATTAAAGAGCACAGTTCTTTATACACAAAACGACAGGTGCATAAATACAATATCTGCTGACACTTACATAGGAACCCAGATATCTTATGCACATACGTAACTAAGTATTAGACACCCAACATTAAATTAATAACTCAAGCCTCTACCCACATTACATTAACCCCGCCTCCCCCCACACTTACCTTCTTCCATTCTGCATTTACCTTTCTTGCTGCAATCACGCGTGGAACACCACAATTATCAGGTGGAGCTTGCCCCATGTGCTACACATAGGTGTACGCAGTGCATTTCATTAGGGTGTGCACCCAGGGAAACCTAGAGAAAAACACTCATCCCTGGAGGGGCATGACTAGCACCACCTAGGTATTGTATTGTGCCACACAGTTGTGCCCCCAATTCATACTATGTCAAAAAAAGTGTCACCAGTTCATATTATGCCGCAGTAGTGCCCCCAGGTTATATTATGCCATAGTAATGCCCCAATTCAAATTTTGCAAGATGATAGTGCCCCAAGTTCATAATATGCAACAGTAGTATCCTCAATTCATATTATGTCACATTAGTGCAACTGGTTCCCATTATGCCACACGATAGTGTCCTAAGTTCCTATTAAGCCACAGTATTGTCCCCATTTCTTATTGTGCCACACAATAGTGCCCCACTTTTATATAATGCCAAATAAAAGTGCCCCCAGTTCCCATTGTGTCACACAGTAGTGCCCCTGATTCACACTATGCATACACACACACACACACATATTACCATTAAACACATAAACTGCTCTGTTTTCTTATGTGCCAGTTGACTCACCTCTGGAGTCAGCACACAGACCGTTCAGGCAGATCATTCACATAGACAGTCTTTCGTTTCTTTGATGGAAGGATGAGCTGCTGCAGTCGGCAACTGTGTTGCAAAAATGTTACATGCTGTTAATGGGAGAGACGGGTGGGCACAGAATGGATGTGTATGATCTGTGGCCATGCACTCTGTGGACTTGCTGCCTGGTCTTGGACATTCCATTCTTGGGCGAGAGGGGGATTCCAGCCAACTGTAAATTCCCCCCAGGTGTGCACCTGACATAAGAAGAGTATCTGGTGATGTGTCCAGTTCTAACCATGTTGTATTTACAAGGGGCGTTCTGCACCTAACTGCACTCAACTTACAACAAATAGAGAAAACAGAAACCCCACAATTCACAATCAATAATCACAAAATGCAGACAGGGAATATGGATACCAAAAGCCTCACTTTAATCAGGGCCAGGATTCTGAATCCTCAAAGATAAAATATTTACACAGATACACACAATACAGCACAGTACAATACCATAAAGTACAGTGAAAGATACCACATCAAAATGGACACCTAACTACAATACAGGGGGGACAGAGCAGGCGCGGTCTCAAATAGCAGGGTACCTCCTAACTGCTACCGGGCCTATCTGAACTCACAACACTAGTGCCTGAACAAAATGGAACCACAGGCTAATCCTGACTTGTAAATGCTGCACAGGCTAATCCTGAATTTAATGCTGCCACTGGCTAAGCCTGAACTTAAATTGCACCATAAGCTAAGTCTGAATTTTATTGGTGCCGCAGACTAATCCTGTACTGTACTTGTGCCACAGCCTTATGTCTGACCTTTATTTGCTCCACAGGTTAAGCCTGAAATGTAACAACTATTGCCAACAGCATATACAATTCACATAACAAATCCTAATTATCCAGGGCCTTATGCCCACTGCTGCCACATGGCCTATCGCCTGAAAAAAGCCCAGAGTTTTGTGCCCAATTGTAAGTAAGATAGAGTGCAAGCGTAATTCTAGAAGAGGGATGCCCAAAGAGCCTTACCTCACTCTAGCAGCTTTCGTCAGCAGAAAGGGGGGAAATGTGATAGCTCTTTTGCTTCTTTTTGATGGAGTCTTCAGTCTCCTTTCTTGATCCCGCTGCTCCCTGGCTCTGCATTGACAGTCTCTGTCTTCTTTCATCTTTTCTTGTCTCCATCGCATTCTTTCTTCTGTCCGGCGCATTCTCTGTTTAATCCGCCATCTTCTTTCCATGGTCTTTTTGCTTGACTGCGCCATCTTCTTTCTTGATTGTGGAGTAGACTCTTCTCCAGATCGCCACACAGATCTCTCTCTACCATCGAGCTGAAACTCCACCACACGGGACAGCTATATAAGAGCTGACGCAGACTGGTGATGCGGAAAGCCCTGACTGGCTCGTTGCGGTACCAAAAGTAAATTGGCTGGCAGTGAATCTTTTACAATTTGCTGCCGCCAGCACAGGGTCCTGGAATAGAAAGAGGAGGAGATCCCGAATCCAGCCATCTATCAAGTTCTTTACCCTCATCTTGGGCACCGCTGGGCACCCACTCATACAAGTAAAGCAAGATAATATTGTTGTTTAATTTATATTTTGCAGTGACACTGCCGTACACAGCCTTACTGCTGTTCTCATGGATCAGGCTATTGAGCATCCTGTCAAAAACATGGAAGTAGTAGCTCCTGTGTGTGTACAAAAGCTTAAGGCTACATATTTCTTTAAGCCATATACCTTTTCTACCCTAGCTTCCTGGTTGGGACAGGTCAACAGAGAGTATCTAAGGAGGAGTGATGTCATAACAGGTGCTGGACATTCACCTGTGTTTATCAGTATATGGCAACTGCAAGCACAACTTCCCAGATCATTGAGTCCCTTGGATGAGTGTCTAACGCTTCCCATTACCCTGCATTTGTGTACCAGACCTTGGCTGTGAACTTGACTACTGCATATTTATCTCCTGAATATAAAACATTGGCTTTTAACTCTGGTTGCTGCGCAATTGTATCTGTGAATTGGATATTGGCTGGGAATCTGACCGCTGACTTATTGGTACTGAGGTACTGGACTTTTTGCTGTGAATTCAGTTATTGCTTATTTGTTCTTGGACTCCGGATATGAACCCCGAGTGCTGTCTAATCAGTAATTGTAAATTGGACTTCAGCTTTGGACCTGACTGCTGCTATATCTTCACCTGTTTCAGTGACTCTAAACCTGTTATCTGTGTCCACGCTAATGGGCACAGGTTTCAGCAGAGGCTGTCTTGAAAGTTACCTTGTCCTGTTGTTTGTAGAGATGAGCGGGCTCGGATTCCGCTAATCCGAGCCCACCCGAACAGTGCGGATCCGAACGGGATCCGAGCACTGTTCGGATATATTTCCGGCGGGCAATAAATTGAAAACGAGGCTCTGTCATCCAAATCTCGCGAGGGGTGGGAGGGAGGGCCCAGAACAATTCCATCTTGTACCTCTTTTTTTGGCATTATGTGCTCAAGCTACCTTGGTGCAACCTTTTGGCCTAAAAACAATATTGTGAGGTGTTCAGAATAGACTGGAAATTAGTGGAAATGATTGTGATTGAATGTTATTGAGGTTAATAATAGCGTAGGAGTGAAAAAAAACCACAAAACTGGTTTTTAGCACTTTTTATGTTTTTTTCAAAATAAATCCGAATCCAAAACCTTAAATCCGAACCAAAACCTTTCGTCAGGTGTTTTGCGAAACAAATCCGAACCCAAAACCTCAAGCAAATCCGAATCCAAAACACAAAACACGAGACACCAAAAGTGGCCGGTGCACATCCCTAGTTGTTTGCCCTCTGTACGGTGCTGCAAACCACATGTTGGGCCCCATAAATAAAGGGTAATAATAATAATGTTACCATACTTTGGCTGCAGCTTGCTCACTGTTTTTCCTCCTCCATGCTTCAGATTTTGTCTCTAGAATATAACTGCTGCTAGTACTTTCCTGAGTGCTGGACATAATATTACCAGAGTTTCTGTGCTGCTGTTAATTCCATGAATTTCACTGGTATGTAGTATTGATCCTCATTTGCAGGTCTGCCTTTATTACTTTGCTACTTGATTTTTATACTTTATCATTATTACTAGTGGGTGACAAGACTTAACCTCATGTGTCAATCTCCCATTGTCCCATAGATTGTAAGCTTGCGAGCAGGGCCTTCTCACCTCTTTGTCTGTTTTACCCAGTTTGTTTATTAGTTTATTATGTTTGTCCCCAATTGTTAAGCGCTATGGAATATGTTGGCGCTATATAAATAAATGATGATGATGATGGGTGACCCTCTTTGCTAGCTCTGTGCATTGTAGTAGCAGCCTACAGCCACCAGGGTCTAAGCCTTTGGCTTAGCACTATCAATTCTTCAATTTCATCATCATCATCATTTATTTATATAGCGCCACTAATTCCGCAGCGCTGTACAGAGAACTCACTCACATTAGTCCCTGTTCCATTGGAGCTTACAATCTAAATTTCCTAATATAGACACACACTCAAACACAGACTCAGACAGACAGAGAGGGAGACAGACAGAGACTAGGATCAATTATTTTTTTTTTTATAGCAGCCAATTAACCTACCAATATGTTTTTGGAGTGTGGGAGGAAACCGGAGCACCCGGAGGAAACCCACGCAAACACAGGGAGAACATACAAACTCCACACAGATAAGGCCATGGTCGGGAATCATGACCCCAGTGCTGTGAGGCAGAGGTGCTAACCACTAGGCCACTGTGCTGCCCCAATTTGTTACATATCCCAGTACTATCCCATTTAAACATTACGTGATATAATGATGATAATAATAATGATTGTGATGAATAGAGATTTAAAAAGAAAAAACAGACATTATCATCAACTATATATTTAGCACCACAAATTCCACAGTGCTGGAATTACAGTCTAAATTCCCCAACATGTATAACAAACAGATTGATACATACATATGGCGCTGCCCTCACCGCAACCTGGATAAAGACTTTATTTATGAGTCAAAATGCATTGGTTTCACTTTCATTTCGAGACTGGGACTGAGGACATTGAACACGAGCAGACGGGACAGGTCGCGGTGAGGATATTGGTTGTCCATACTTACCTTGCATTGTTGATGCTGGCGTCTGGTACCAGTCCTATGTTTCCGGCTCTTTTTCATTTTATTAAAAGATAATGCGCTAAATTGTTTTTATATTTTCTTCTCGAGCACGAGATGTCGATATCTTTCATTCCTGTTATGGGCGTTTTGTCATCCCTGTTCTAGTAAGCACATACCCTATAGGGTTTCTACACAGAGTGAAGACACGGGTGCATGTTAGAATATCAACGCACGGGAGTTAATTGGAAGTTTTTTTGACATATTGGTTTTGTGGACATACTATACCATTATTGTCTCTTGTGTTTATGATTTCATATTCCAGAGATTTGTCCGGAGGGATCCATTATATATGTCCATCTATAACTTTACACCTAGTGGGCATGAAGGCAGCGCCATATGTATGTATCAATCTCTTTGTTATACATGTCGATGCTGAAGTATTAGTGGAACTGCATTGATATATATTTGGCTGCACACCTAGTGAGGCGCCACATCAGCGGTTTACTATCTACACTGTGTAAATTCCCTAACATATTCACACAAACTGAAAGATACTTAGGTTAATTTAATAGCAGCCTATTAATCTACTAATATGCTTTTGGAGAATGGGAGACATTTGGAGCACCTGGAGGTAACCCAAGCAAACATAGGGAGAACATAGAAACTCCACACAGATTAGGTCATGGTCGAGAACCAAACTTATGACCCCAGTACCGTGAGGCAGAAGTGCTAACCATTAAGCCACCGTGCTGCATCCCAAATAGTACCCGCAAGGTTAAGGAACGATTCAGACCATGGTCACTTTTTGCTATTATACATAAGAAAAAAGAATTGTGCCACCATACAGTAGGAAATAGACCAATTCTACCAGAATATAAGATCTTCAGTGGTCTTACAGCCAGAAAAGTGATAATTTTTTTCCCTTTAGAAATCAAATGTAGCAGAGGTCCTTGGTGCAAATGCAAGAGAAAAGAAAATAATATAGTGTACACTGTTTTAAAATTTAATAAATAAAGTGAAAAATATAAATGTGAAAACTCACCTATTTAGGGGGTAAAATTATATATGCTGTGTCATGAAACTTTTACTTGTGATTCAACTCAGCTGTAGGTTCCCAATTTGGATAGATAGAAGAAGAAAGCAAAGACAAATTGCATACTTATATTTTTCACTTTATTGATTTAATTTTAAAATATATACATTATATTTGTTTTCTTTCTCTCCCGCATTCCAATTTGCATCGGCAAAATCTGCTATACTTTTGGCAAATTCCTAGAACTGCCTGTACTGGAATGCCAAGTGTAATAACAAGTGTCCAACAAAGGTACATCTTGCTCTAAATATAGGTCTGTCACCTACAAATCAGGTACATCAAAGAAACAGAAGAAGAATACTGACCCTGAATGAGAAGCAATTGGGCCTTCGTGTAATCCTGCGGCAGAGTTTAAGGATTTTCATGAGCTGTACGCCAGAGATTGACACTGTAGAGCAGCTTGTACCCCCTTCCCCCTTCCAAATTTTTGATAATTTAGAAATATGGTGACTAATGATGACATAGAAATAGAAACAAAGAATACTTATTTAAAAGTTGTTAGAGATTGAGGTGGATGATGGTGGAAATTGTAATAAGGATGTCGGTCAGTAGCATATGTTGAAGTAGAACAAGTTGATGAAGATAATGTTGATTGTGTAGAAGTCAGCCACCAGAACATGCCCTAGATAGATGAAGTACGTAAAGACCAGAAACCAGACCATCTGGACACTTCCTTCCTGTTAAGGCATTTGCAGAAAGCAGACAAATCAAGACAGGCAGTTTGTTACTGAAGATAAAGCTCTGCGACGTAGAGGAACATCTAAGGAGAATAAGCATGTGACAAATTATAAACAACAATTGGCCAATCTGCAAGAGGAACCAAGTATTACAATCAGCATCCTTTTGCACAGCAGATCACTAGAGCCGTGACTGCTATGTTATCATTGGATCTGTACCCCATCAGTACATCAGTTTTTTGCAGATTCGTTGAGGTCCATTTAGATTCTATTTCTCTTGAACAGCAATTTCTCCGCTGTTCCAGAAGGCTACAGACAAAGTTCCTTAAAATGCCATTGCACCAACTATACTATGGATATTTGAGCAAGTGGCACTGGTCAAACAAATGACTACATGCCCTGGCACAGCTGTGTTCACCCTGCTTTGATACGAATAGCAGCGGTGAGGAGGACATACCTCCCAACATTCCGACTATCGGGACAAAGGTGCTGATGGCTGGAACGGCGTGACACATTCCTCAAATCGGGGCTATCCTGCCTAGATTGTAACAGTTCAGTGAATAAAAAATATGGGATCTTGAGTTAATCATAATCACAGTTTTAATGTATCATGCTATCCTCAAGTTATGTGTTGTAAACTATGCTATTACAAGATTTTAAATTAAACCAATGTTTAAATATGCTCCCCTTTCTCAAAATGGACACTGTTCCCAGCTTGTAAGTGCTAGTGAGCAATTGCACATTCTCTACTGAGGAGAAAAATTGTAAATTAATCAGAACAGAAAACTATTTTGCTTTTTGTGAGAAACAGAAGGCATTGTTTATTTTAAAAAATAAACTGCAGGCAAAAAATACAGGCATAATAATAAGTAAATTAATAAATGATGACAATGTTATTGTATGCTACATATCTCACCTGTCAAGCTGGTGTGATGTTTCACATTCAAGCAGTAACTCTTTAACATTCTTGTAAAAATAATAACACATTCCCCACAATTAACACCAGGAAGCCGTGAAACATTCTGCTTTTATTTAAGTCTCATTTATTTTTCTGTTTTGATTTCTGAAAATGTTCGGGTAATTGTAACTTCCCTACTGTGTTAGTTTTGTGCAATATTAACATATCTCTTAATTTAACATAATAGGTTCACAATGCAAAAAAACTCACATATTTAGTTACAAATTATTTCTGCACACAGTAGGTTGAAGAGAAAAGAGAAATAATAACTTTTTGGCATGCAATTTGAGTATAGCTTATTTTAGCCTATGGGTGTTAAACTAACATTTGAATATAGAACCGTTCCAATGAATGTATGTTAACAGACCAAAAACCTACAATTCACAATTAAATATAAGTACAAGATGCTTGATTCACATTGTCTTTAGATTTTTTATTCAGTTGAGTGTACTCTATCTGCAATTTCAGATTGAGAGAGGGGGACAGAAGTGTCCTTTAGTAGGCTTGCAGACAAAAAGTCTTTATGTGTAGGACATCCCACAATTATTACTTTTGGGTTTATTTCATACATACACTAGCACTTTAAGATAGAAAACTACAGTACATTGGTTATTTATCATTTGAAATTGATGAATAATGTGCAGGTTTCCAGAAAGATTATTTGCATAACCTGTATGTCACTTTTTTATTTTCTTTAATTATTATTTAGAGGCACAATTATATTTACATACTTTTGTTCAATGTGATAATTTTCATTAACCTACTGTTCAATAAATAATGTAGAGAAACCTGTGTGTAATAGTGTGATTATTCTTAGGTTGTACAAGATGGGTTGGTGAGCGCTCCCTTACAGATAGATGTGTGTGCTGTCTGGGGGACTGGATAATAAGGGAAGTCCCAGCCCTTAGATTAATGTTAAAGTAAAGGAGTGTCCCCTTGGCGCAATTTGTGGAATACATTTTCTTATAAATGTCAAGTCTTTTATTGCTCAATGGCAGAAATCTTAGGGCTTGGTTCGGCTTTGCAGGTTTTTGCTATTCATCCCTCCATATTAGTGGTTACCAGCCCAGACTATGAGCACTGGTGCTTGGTGCACCTTAGGGGGTTGAGCATCAGCAAGACATACACCTTATGACAGGCATACATGTGTCTGTGTTCATTCCTACTTCAGTCACATTTACAAGAACACACTCTTAATGTACCTGGCCTTCTCCTGCCTGCCATTTCCCTTACCCATTCCACCTCTCAAGATATAAGGAGATGTAAGTCAACAATATGAAAACAACTGTAAATAGATGTATGCGATTGCATTTTTGGTGCACATTCACAGTACGAAAATTGTACACAGAAAAACAGACATAGAACCAGCTCTAATTGAGCCCCAATATGCCTTTCCCAATTTTCACAGTTGATTTTTGACAAACTTTTATACTAGAAGAAGATGTGTTATGTTTAATTGATGAGTCTACAAAATTCATGTCTTTGATTCCAAAACATCAAAAGTGTGATGTTATCTGATGGACTTGCTCATGCCTAATTACTTATCATATTGTATATCATATTTAGATGTGTTTGCTTTAACCAATGTTGATTTATCTTTCTATATAACTGACTTTATTTTTATTTTGCCTAAGCATACTGGGCCTGATTCATTAAGGAAAGTAAAGGAAAAAAAAAAATAACTTTTCACCTTGGCAAAACCATGTTGCATTGAAGGAGGAGGTAAATTTAAAACGTGGAGACAGACTTATAATTGGGGTAGAATATGTCCTACATCAATTTCAAATGTCAGTGTAAAAATAAACCTATCAAGTATTTGTATGCTACATGGAAAAAAAAAACAAATATTTTCCTTATGTGCAAAATAAAAAAGTAATTAGCACCCCTTAAATTGTAACATGGTTTTGTCCAGGAGAAAACGTACTAATTTTTTTTCCCTTCCTTTCCTTAATGAATCAGGGCTACTGCAACTATAGCCAGCCTTTCATCCCCTCAGTGATGCACAGCATGCGTGTCACACAGAGGTGATGGTGATTTCTGGAAATTCCATAATACAGTTATATGTATTTCTAGAGATGCTCAGGCTCGGTTCCCTGAGAACCGAACACACCCAAACTTAGCAGATCCGAGTACCGAGCCGGCTCGCTACTTTTGCTTGCCCTCGGATTTGAAAACGAGGCAAATATTCATCTTTACGTCGTTGGATCTCACGAGTTTTGGATGCTATAAGTACCGCCCTCCACGCGATCCAGCGCCATTTCACAGAGGGACACAAAAAGTGGTAGCACAGTTCTTTTCAGTCTCTAGAGCAGTTGGGCAGCGTCATAGGTAGGAAAGAAAGTGAAGGGGTAGCAGTGTTCTTCAAAGTCTCCAGTGACATTTAGGAGAGCTCCATTGCTTCATTGCTGATTGTCATTGCTGAAATAGAAATAATAGGGCTGCCAGGCTTGGTTTTCTAAATCTGCAGTCACATTGTACTGTGTTATATAGGTAACACACAAAGAGGAGAGCTCCATTGCTAATTGTCCTTGCTGAAAAACAAATAATAGGGCTGACAGTCTTGGTCTAATTCTGCAGTCAAATTGTATGGTGTTATATAGCTAACACGCAAACAAGAGAGCTTCATTGCTAATTGTCATTGCTGAAATAGAAATAATACATAGTAACATAGTTGATGAGGTTGAAAAAAGACACCAGTCCATCTATTTTGGATCTCCTGCGATCCTGCACTTATATGTGAAATTGATCCAGAGTAAGCAACCACCAATCTGTTTCAATTGTGAAAATCCCCCCAGACTCAATATTGCAGTCCTATTTTTACCCTATATCCACTACTATCCTACATTTTAATTAACGGTCGTATCCCTGGATAAACCTTTCCGCTAAAATTTTGTCTAACCCTTTCTTAAACATATCTATTGAATCTGCCATCGCAACCTTCCCTGGCAATGAATTCTATATCTTGACTGCCCTTACTGTAAAGAACCCCTTCCTTTGCTGGTTGTGAAATTTCCTCTCCTCTAACCTTAGGGGGTGACCACGTGTCCTGTGTATAGTTCTTTGGGTAAAAAGTCATGAAAGTTCTCTGTATTGACCCTTAATGTATTTGTACATAGTAATCATATCTCCCCTTAGACGCCTCTTTTATAAAGTAAACATGCCTAAACTGGCTAAACTTTCCTCATAACTTAATGACTCCATACCCTTTATCAATTTTGTCGCCCCTCTCTGAACCCTTTCTAATTCCAAATTATCTTTTTTATAGAGTGGTGCCCAGAACTGTACTGCATATTCAAGATGAGGTCTTACCAACGATTTATACAGTGGCAAAATTACACTGTCTTCCCTTGCATCTATGCCCCTTTTTATGCATGCCAATACTTTGTTTGCCCTTGCAGCTGCTGCTTGACATTGAGCACTGTTGCTAAGTCTACTGTCTACGAGCACTCCCAAATCCTTTTCCATTATAGATTCTACTAAATTAATTCCATTTAATTTATAGATTACATTCTTGTTTTTTAACCCTGAATGCATAACCTTACATTTATCTGTGTTAAACCTCATATTCCATTTGGCCGCCCAATCCTCCAGTTTATTTAAGTCCCTCTGTAGAGAAGCTACATCTTGCTCTGAATTTATTACCTTACAGAGTTTAGTGTCATCTGCAAAAATAGAAAGTTTACTCTCTAAACCATCACCAAGGTCATTAATGAATATATTAAAAAGGAGTGGCCCCAGCACGGAACCTTGAGGTACTCCACTTAAGACTTTTGACTAATTAGAAAATGTTCCATTTATCACAACTCTCTGTTCCCTAAGGAACAGAGAGGTTGGTAGTCTTGGTCTTCTAAAGCAGCAGTCACATTTTAGTATACTGCAGTCACATTTTACTACACCATAGCTTACTCAGAAACAGGAGAGGTGGCAGTGTTCAGTGCTGAAACAGAAATTGTATTAATAGGGCTGTCAGTGTTCTTCAAAGTCTCCAGTGACATTGTATTGTGCCATAGCTCATACAGAAACAGGAGGGGTGACATTGTTGTTGTCACTCTCCAGTCTCAGTCATGATGATACTAATCCCTCTACCTCATGTGCTAAAGTCTATGTTCAAATTCATAGTGGTTTTAAGTCAGGGAAACAAAAATGTAAATAAAAAGCTTGTACCTTTTGTAAAGAATAAAACATCTCTCTAATAAAGGTGAAAGTTTACTGTATAAAAACATAAAATTGCCAGCATGCCATTCTACCCAATATATTACCAAGCATACCAGCATCAGCTAGCTCCCTTCTCTCAGCTAGATCTCAGCCTGCAATCTACACTGTCATCATATTCACCCTCATCAGTGTGTACATCATCCTCAAACAATACTAATTTACCCCCGCTGGAATCCACCATCACTGAAGTCTGTGTACTTTGATGTAATTGCCGGTAATGGCCTTCCCCATGGAATTTGTAGTTCATTTTAAGGAACTGCTGTCACGATTTAGGGCAATTCTTTTAGACCAGACCAAATGTCAAAATTTTGTGCAGACTCATCTGCATCACCACTGGGTGTCATGGGAAAGCTAAGTTTTTTCCTAGCAGCAATTTCCAGAGAAACTGAAGGAGGAGACGTCATTGTGTCATGTATCACTTCAGCTGTCAGCTTGCTGACCAGGAGCTCATTGCATCTCTTGAAATCTGGGTCAGTTGGAAAGAAAGAAAAGACATAGCTCTTAAACCTAGGATCAAGCACAGTGGCCAAAATGTAATGATCCAATTTCAAGATGTTGATAACTCATGGATCCTGGCGAAGCGAATAAAGTACTTAGTACATAATTAGCGGAATTGCTTTCTTTTCCTCCTTCAATTTCTCTTGCTGTTTTTCAAAAAAGTCTAATTAAGGGAATCACTTGACTCAAGCTAAGAGTGTCTGCACTCTCTTCACAGGTGACTACTTAAAGTGGTTTAAGCACCTTGCACAGCACGGAAAGTATTCTCCACTGTGCTGGACTAAAGTACATTCCCCCTAAATTCTATTCTTCTTGCATTTACGGCATTCTCCTACATGCTGTTGCAGAATCCCAAAAATTACCCTAAATATTTCGGGAAACGGACAGCATCTCCTGCATGTTATTCTCATTTTTTAAAAAGTTCTGTACCACTAAGTTGATTGTGTGAGCAAAACAGGGAATGTGATGGAATTCCTCCCGCTGTAATGCTCTAACAATATTGATGGCGTTATCAGAAATCACATATCCTCAGGAGAGTCCAAGCAGGATAAGCCATGTTGCAATGGCATACCTTAGTTTTTCAAACAGGTTGTCAGTGGTATTACCTCTGACCTGCGCCTTGTTTCATCTCTGATAACCACCTCTCACTCCAGCCTTCAAGACTTATCCCATGCTGCTCCCCACTTATTGAATTTCCTACCACGCTCAATCAGATTTTTCCACAGCGTTCAAATCTTTAGATGCTCTTTGAAAACCCATTTCTTTTTTAGAGGTCACCTTATCCTCGATAACACTATATACACTAATGCACGCTCACAACTATCTCAATCTCCATTCTGATCCACACTCGCTCCTCTTGTTTCAGCTGTGCCCTCTTCCCTTTAGAATGTAAGCTCGCTAATGAGCAGGGTCCTCCATACTCTTTGTTTTTATGCTAGATTCATTTTGTCTGCCTTGTCTGTTCTTGTTTTACATATATCTTGTTTTATGTATGTCCTTGTCTTCCCTACTCTACGGCGCTGTGGAGCACTGTGGTGCCTTACAAATCTACGATAATAATAATAATAATAATAATAATAATAATAATAATATGCCTCTTAGTGAAGCAGATGATACACAGAGTAGTCTACCTCTGAAAACTGTGACGTTCTTGGGTACATGCTGCTGCTGTCCCTGCTGGTGAAGGCGAATCACCAATCCAGTGGGCTGTCACAATCATATAATGTTTAGTTTGCCCAGTTCCGATTGTCCACATATCTGTGGTTAAGTGTACAGTGGGTAGAATGGCATTTTGTAGCCCAATAATTACACGATAATTACATTTTACGAACCTTCTAGTAGAGGTGAGGAATAGCCTTTCTAGTAAAAAGGTGTTGTGATGGAATTTGGTAACGGGGACAGAAGACCTCAAGTAACTGTCTAAAACCAGCTGCATTAATAGTGGATATTGGATGCAGATCTAATACTAGCAGAGTTGCCATGGCGTCTGTGATCCGCTTTGCGACTGGGTGACAGCTTTCATACTTGCTTCCTCTAGCAAAGGATTGTTTAACAGTCAATTGTTGTAAACTACTAGTAGTCTTCTTCTTGGTCTGCTTCTTGGTTGAATATCCACCCCCAGCAGCAGGAGCAGCAGCAGTGGGACTAAAGCTCAAGGATTCTTCTAAGGAGTCCTGGATAGGGGAGGAGTCATCTCGCCTTAGAAAACTTGGATGCAGGACTAACTCCAGTCACTTGTGAGGATATTGAATATGAAGGTTTGGGGAGTTTAGATTACAGGTGCTGGGATCTAGCTGAGAGATGGGAGGTAGCTGATGCTGGACTGCTTGTTGGTATTTTTTAGTAGAAATTTCTGATTTTCACAAAAGCTTTCCATGAACTCGCTTCAAATGGCGTAACACTGATGAGGCTCCTAGATGGTTAAGGTCCCTACCTCTACTGAGTGCGGCTTTACAATGCTACAAATGGCTAGACAACTGTTGTCTGGATTTGTGTAAAAATAATTCCACACATAAGAGGTGGATTTTTTGGTCGGTTTTGCCAAAACCAAAACACAAAGTTAATCCAGATCCAAAACCAAAACCAAGACCAGAACACGATTGTCAGTGAACTTCTCTATGTATTTCCCTTTACAATGTTCTACTGCAAATGTTTAATGCAGGGTATAACTGGGTGCAAAATAACAATGTCTGACTGTTCAATGTGAAAATAGCAGCACAAGAAGCATAATGCTGAAAAAACACACGCTGAGTATTAACTGATTAACTGGATAATAAACAGGTCTGAGTAAATTCAACCAACATCGGGGCAAAAGTCATGGGAAGGTTGAATCAGAGCAAAGTGACCTGATTTATTGAATTTCTGTCACAGTCTGGGTAGACGCTTCTGAAAAGAACATCAAAGAATACGGCTATGTAGCAGGGAATCATTTTGAAAATGTTATTTATTTAGCAACTCATGCAAAAGGTATTGCCACTGCTTGGAGCTACAAATCACGGAGGGCACAGTTTATTGTTGACGTGCTTGGGTCAGAGTCATTCTTTTATAATTTTGCCAAGCTATTACAGGCTATTTTACCCAGCAATTGTTTACTTAATTCCCCATGCCACAAATGTAAAAAAAAATTTTTAAGAGAAAGAACATTGCTATGATCTATGACCCTTCTTAATTATTCAAGTCTTATTTTGCTCTTATTTCCAAGAAATATAAATCTGATGAGCGTGGAGCTATAGAATCATGAGTCAATGTGTTCATTTGGTGCTGGATATGGCTTCACGTTATATATAGTATTACTGCGTACTGTTTAGAGTGTACTTTGTTTAAACTTGAAGTTTTAAAATATTCATTGATGATTTGGTCTGTTTTTTGTTGTGTTTTGTTTGCTTTGAATTTTTAAATGATATCATATAATAACAATTCAATGTAAACTAAACATGCTAGCTGGTAGATTATTTGTCTTTGTTTTTATGGCTCCTATAAAATATAGTGTAAAATTTTCATTGACCAGTAGAGGGCACAATGACCAACTAATTAACAAAAATGCAGGTATCTTTGGGACGTTTCACTTTCATTGAGTATGTTTTCAACTAATCTGCTACATAGTAAATAAAATGGTAAAACCCTCATAAGTTTAGTATCCATAGGGGGTATTCAATTGTTAGCGAGACGGGTGAAAATCCCGCGCTCGAAAAAATATTACCGTTAATACGGTAATTTGCGCGTAAATACCGTTAATACGGTAATTTACTCGCTGGATTTCAGTGAGTAATTACCGTATTAACAGTAATATTTTTCGAGCGCGGGATTTTCACCCGTCTCACTAACAATTGAATACCCCCCATATAATCCATATAATAAAAGCTGATGTCAGGTAGTGCCAAAGGAATACTGCATATGCCAAACTGATGTTATCACACCTTTATCTATTGAATACATACATGGATACATAAAAAGATATGTAGGGTTTTATTGCTTAAATGAATTAACGCTAAACCTGAAAGTAAAATAAGAAGACATAATTATATTGCACAGTTTATCTGTGTTCTAAGGCTCATTTTAGAAAATAAAGCGAACCCCGTTTTACCAAACCATTTTTATTGGCCAATATTGGTTAATTCAGGAAAACCAGGCAACTTTATTATCATATTGGTGTAATAATACACCCATGTACAGATTGCACAGATTCTTCACCAATGGAATGATGTTATTGTTTCCATTAATGTCTTCTGTGATATTGCGTAGCCTTTGTCAACACTAATATTATTATACAGGGTTTATAAGAATTTTTCCATAGACTGCAAGCAATAGGAACAATCAATCTAATGAATTTGAGACCCTATTGCACTCATTTCAACCCTTCTTACTTTGGTTCAGAAATCGCACAAATATTTAAAATACTGTCAATATATGATATATTTTATATATATTATTATAAATAATAGTATGCTTCAGACCAAGTATCCAAATGTATGCTTTTGCTGTGGACATTTCTGATAAGTGGTGCACAAGTAAATATGCTGCAACCCTTCAAATCCCCAATCGTCATAATTGTCCTCTTGCATTTTTTCTTTAATTTTATTTTTCTATCTTAGATTGAGATGCTGAAATCAGTCAGCTTGAGTTTAAGGAATAAAGTATATACCCACAGCTCCTTGTGCCGTTTTAGGGGTAAATATATCAAGCTGCGAGTGTTCAGGCAGGTTTGAAAAGTGGAGAAGTTGCCTACTGCAACCAATCAGATTCTAGTTATCATTTATTTAGTACATTCTACAAAATGACAGCTAGAATCATTGGTTACTATAGGCAACATCTCCACTTTTCAAACCCGCAGCTTGATAAATTTACCCCTTAGTCCTTTACCTAGCTCTTCCACCCTTCCAGTTGGGGTCCCACAGGGCTCTGTTCTTGGACCCTGGCTCTTTTCACTATACACCTCTTCACTGGGTGAACTCATCAGCTCCTTCGGCCTCAAGTACCACCTTTATGCTGATGACACTCAATTCTACCTTTCATCTCCTGATCTCTCTCCCTCCTTTCTCTCTAGGGTGTCCACATGCCTCTCTGCCATCTCCTCCTGGATGTCCTCTAGATTTCTTAAACTCAATCTTGCTAAAACCAAACTCATTGTCTTTCCTCCCTCTCGTACCTCCTTCCCCTTCGACCTCTCTATCACTGTCGATAACTCCTCTATCTCTCCTGTTTCCCAACTTCGCTGCCTGGGCGTCATCCTCGACTCTTCTCTCTCCTTTGCCCCTCACATTCACTCTGTTGCCAAATCCTGCCGCTTCCAGTTACGCAACATTGCACACATTCGGCCCTTCCTCTCCCAGGAAGCCACCAAATCTCTCATCCATGCTCTGATTATCTCCCGCTTGGACTACTGCAACCTTCTCCTTATTGGCCCCCCTCTCTCATCTCGCTGATCTTCAATCTGTACTCAACGCTGCTGCTAGGCTCATCTTCCTTTCTCGCCATTCCACTTCTGTGTCCTCCACTGGCTCCCCTTTCCCTACAGAATCCTTTTCAAGCTCCTCAATCTGACTTACAAGGCCCTCGTCAACTCCACTGCTCCCTACATCTCCAACCTCATCTCTATTCACACTCCATCCAGCCCACTGCGATCGTCCAATGATCGTCGCCTCTCTTCCCCTCTGATTACCTCTTCTCAAGCACGTATTCAAGACTTCTCCCGCGCCGCCCCCCTTCATTGGAACAAGCTCCCTCGCTCCATCAGAACATGCCCTAATCTGTCCTCTTTCAAACAAACATTAAAAACCCACCTTTTCTTAAAACCCTTCCAGTCACCTAACCTCCCACCTGTCAGCTACCTCTCCCTCTCTTCCCTTCTTCACTCCCTCCCCCCTCCTTGACTTCGTCTCTGTTTCACCCATTTCTCCGTCTCACCCTTGTGTCTCTGTCTGTCTTCCCCTTCCTTTAGATTGTACGTTCCTTTGAGCAGGGCTCTTCTGCCTCTTGTTTCCACCAATTTTAACTTCACTCTCCAGCTACTCAGCCCACCACCTCTCGGACTTTATGCCCTACGACTCCTCTTGCTTCTCTCTGTTCCTCTCAGTGGCTCTTAACCTGCCATCCTTGTCTACCCTTTTGGGCTCAAGTTACCAGCCTGTACTGACTTTCCCCACCCTCTCTCTCTAACTGTGCTTTGAGATCCCAGAGTTATAGTGCTTACTATTACTTGTACTGTGCTGTTTCACCTTGTACTGTGCCATTGTTTGTTCTTGTACGGCGCTACGGATACTCTGTGGCGCCCTATAAATAAAAATTATTAATAATAATAATAATAATAATAATAGTGGCCTATGTAAAAATATTTGTTCTTTTATACCCTGTGGCGTATCTAGTAATTACTCAATCCATAGCAAATTATTAATTCAACCATTTTCCTCCACTCTGCAACACCTCTAGCTTACAGCAATAGGGATACACCTGTGTAAGCTTCTTATTTATCATATGCCTATTGTAAAGTAATTCACACATGAGTTACTTTTCTTTTAGAAATAAATGTCCTATAATAAAATAATAATAAAAATACTAATAACAGCCATGATTTATTTCTCTAGACAAATGAAGCTACATTCAGAAGGTACAAAATATATTGTTATAATGACGAATTGTACAGTGCTGTGGAATATGTTAGTGCTTTATATATATTGCATTATAATAATACTATATATGTACATTAATGTTTTGCTTTGCTTTTTATTTTACTTACGATACTGTCTTTAATGCATTTTACATTTCTGTTCACAGAAGACAAGTTACAACTGCCAGCAGACCATGTGAAAAAATCCAGCTCGAAAAAGAAGAAGAGGAAAAGTTCCAGCAATGTTGGTGAAATAGTGGAAGTATAGAGTGAAGATGTACAGAAGAGTCGAGGAAGCCTGTTTATTAGAGTGGATATGGGAAATGGTCACCTGAAGTCACGTAGATGAAGGATAAGCTGGACTGAATACTGACCCCTGATGGGACAAGACACCCACCAGACATGACTATAATAAGAGATGACAGACTGCATTCCAGACAAGAGGCTCTGGCACCTTTGTATTCCCTCACTTCTTGACCTTCAAATAGAGCATTGCTCCATCCTGTCACACAAAAACGGAAAGCCTAAGATAAAGGAGTGCTAAACTCCATAACTCATTTACAGAACATTAATTTAACTGTATTCCAATATTTATTATGTAGGACACATTTACAATCAAGAATAACACAACTTTATGTTCTTTCTAGCATTCAATCTACTTTTCACCTGTCAAAAACTTTAGAATATTAAAAGTTTAATTGTCTAAGGTGCTTAATTATTTAACTTTTTTTATATATACATTACTTGCAAGGAAACTAAGACACAAAATGAATTAGTTAATTAACTATATGTATATTAGAATGAGCAAAATGCAGGATTACATTTACTTTTTTTCAATTTATCTTCTATTCCTCCTATTGACAGTATTAATTAATTTAATTATATATAAAAAGCGCCAATTGTTTTATTTTATTTTTAATTTTTAAAGGTTCCTCTTCTGTTCTTCTATGTGTTGACTATAAACATAACAGAGTAGTCTACCCCCACTCAGAGACACAAGGTTGTGGTAGATATTCATTGGCAGCTTTACATTCGCCTGTAGTGCCTTGTCCCTTCTCATGGACCCAAGGGGCTACAGAGGCTACTTGAAGGTTAGTACAAGATTAACATCCAACTTATCAAGTACACTTAGTAAAATCAGTAATATGCTTTCAGTTGATTTCAAAATTAACTAGCAACTGCACTAACAAATCTCTGTATATTATAGTAAATGAGGCATTTTATATAAAAAGTATATTTATAATGTTATTACACCTTGTGGGCCTGATTTATGTTTTGACGTATGTCTGTTTATGTGCCATATGTTGCGTGTAATAGTTCTGTGTATGCTTAGAAACAGACCTTACGCCAATGAACGCAATTGCATGCAATTCATATCTGAATGCAAATGACACAGTACAGTAAGGGCGAGCCGACGCAGACACAGCCAATTCAGTTCCAGGGTTTCTCGTAAATAAGCCTGGTGTCAGCCGTATCACTTGCACCAGCTACAGGCAAGTTGTTAGTGACAACTAATAGTGATGACTGACATGGTATAGCCTTTGCTTTAAAAAGTACTTGTGTGTGTGTGCTGCTAGCTAGCACAGAACATGTGTATTGAAGGATAATTAACTATATAAATGCATTATAGAATTCTTTTTTTTTAACCATTTTTTTTTTAAATGACAACAGATACAAAGAAAAAAGAAATGTTCATCGGTATAACATAAATATAGTACAATCTAAAAAGAACACAAAAAAGAACAAAACATCATCAGCATGTCATTGTATAATTTATTATTTGTGTTAAAGGGCAAAGTGTGAAAAGAAGAAGGAAGGGATAGGAAGTTGAGGGGGTTTGGGGGGAGGGGAGGTAGGAAGGGAGCAGAGCGCCTGTCAGGGGGTAAATCAAAACTACTAAAAGAGCTAAAGGACAATCAGAAAATAACAATGGATAAACAGATATTGAAAATGTTTACATCAATTTCAGTATACGAATATTGTGAAGGGTCAGGCGAACAATTCTTTTTGTTTTTAGATCTTTATTTTTATTAATGATTATATTATTAAGAGTGGTTCAATTATTTTATAATTTACAATTATTTTATGTGTTCTGACAAGTACATTTTATGCAGAACGTACTTATACCCATAATTTGCATCCACACATGAATCTGGCCCATTGTGTCTAGTGTATATATTTTATGCCAGAGACAGCCCTTTACATGTCTTTCCTCCAGGAGTTAAAGTGCTACGGAATCTGCTGGCGCTATATAAATAAATGTTGATGGTGATGATGATGATGAGTTTCACCAAATATGTTTCATGTTCATTATTCCACCATCAATATATCTGAACTCCCTTCTCCTGCATTAAAAGTGTCATGTCGTTTACATTCCATCTACTTTTATTTAGCAGGGAGGTTGCCCAAGCCATGAAGGCTCTCCATCATTGGATCCAGGCGCGGGCTGGGAGAGGCGTGGCCGGGGGGCACACAAGCGGCCGCATCATATTACAGGGGATGTGGCCGTGTCATTAATGACGCGACCGCATCCCCTGTCATGTGATGCGGCCGCCTGTGCGCTGACGCGGCCGCATCTGATGACATCAGATGCGGCCGCTGGGGGAGAAACTTTTTTTTGCATCCGGGGGGCGGCCGGCCGGCCTACCCCCCGGCCCTAATAGGCGTCTAACCCAGCCCACCCGGGCCAGCCCGCCACTGATTGGATCCCTCTGGGATTATATTTGCCTCCTTTACTTTCTAGCCCAGTCTTAGAGTGCAGTAGAATGGGCAGTCTAACTATTTTTAGAAGGTTTTGATACCCATATTGAAAAGATTTCTGGCTATGGACATATTCCAGCTCAGGAGAGCAGGCTACCAATAACTCCGGATTCAATCAATAAAGACTATTATGAAACCAAATAAAAACAGCTACATATTTATTAAGATGGTTTTACTCACACTGAGAGAAGATGAGACCTGGTATATTTATTTGGGAACTGAGGACAGATTGCCACTTGGTCTACATGCATCAGCATTTACAGTCAAATGCCTCTAATAAATCTATTGCAACAGCACTCCTTAAAATAATCATTGGCTCGTGGTTTTGGAAGAGTGAGTATGGTGCTACTATCTCCTGTCCGGCATGAAGGGTTATTAAAGAGCGACATGATATTTTAAAGGGCTCATATAGGACACTTGTTCCCCCAAGGGAATTTGATTTAAAAACACAGCCAAGGCTGTACTTTCTATGACTGTATGCCCTATGCTCCATATAATGACACAGAACATCAGCACAATATACTCAGGAAAGGTCAGGGGGTAAGGAGATATCCTATAATGAAGTTCCAGCATTCTCCGCAGCCCCACCACAGGTGTGTACAGAGTCCGCAAGAAAACAAAATACTTATAAAGAAAATGTTGCCAGATACTATGAGTTAACCTTCACTGGCAGTTATAAATATTATAATTTAATTATGTGAGAGGTGGTGAAAAAGAGATTATGCAAGAGAAGGATAACGTCTTTGAAGAAATGAATCCTCATATATAATTTTGAAGATGAAGAGCATCCCCGTAGAAAGGTCTACGGGGAGCAGCACAGGACTTGCAGACATGAGTGAGGGTTACATTGGAAGGTTGCAGGATAGCAGTGTGCATGACTGGGAGAGTATAAATGAGTAAGGACAGAAACATGGAAAGGACAGGACTTTGGAGTTATTTATAGGGTCCACACTTTGAATTTTATTCAGGAGATTATAGGAAGATAACGTGCACTCTCATCTTTTGTTTGATTGGTTCCTTTTAATTGTTTATCATAATATTTTCACGTTACAAAAAATACTTGTATGACCCTATTTGGACTATTTTTTCAAATAAATATTCAAGGTAAAGATTCCCAATGGGAAAACTGGCACTGTCCATGGAAAGCCAGGGACACAAGTAAGCTGTAGTCTTTACACATTGAAGAAGCCCTTTCTGTGCTAATGCTGAAAATATCTTTCCTCCAGTCTATGTTCTCCTTGTCATCTGCACAGTCCTAGATATGAACATTTCCATAGAAACATTATCTGCTCATTTTGGGGCCATACATGATGAGATATTGAGCCAATTGCAGGCTGCTAAAGGACTAGAGAGTGGAAGGATGAATGCAGGCCTCTCTGAATTGCCCATGGGTAATAAAGTACGGGAAGGTAGGAAGCTGAAGGCAGTATCTATTTGAATCAGTAAATACTGTTTTTCCATGGTTCTACCCTCCAGTGATTTGTGCTGCATTCACAGCTGGGATCATAGGCATCACTGATCTCTATAGTAAGTGCTGCAGGCAGCATTCCTCACTTGTCAAGCATTACAGTGTGTACTGACAAAATGTTTAGTGATGGAAACTCTACCGTCATAGCACCCAAGCTGCATTCACCATGCAGTGATCACAATGAAAAACAGCAGCTGGTAGAAGCATGGCTAACCTTCACTGTGTGCATATCCTGAATGTCAAAAGGTTATTCCCCAAAAAATTGAAAACTCACCTTGGAGTGGAAATCCATAAGTTAAGCATTAATCCAAAATATTACTTACGTCGGGTCCAACCTACCACCCAATCCAATGGTTCCCCCAAAATCTGCCAATGTCAGACAATGCTCCCCTTGCTGCTGCCATGGAAGGCTTTTTTATGGATGAGCATGGAGGCATCACTGGACTGCAGTACACACTGGGGTTACCATGGACCAGGTGGATCAGTGCACCCCAGGTTAGTAATTTACTGCATTCATTTTTAAATTATGCACTGAATTTCAGTATTGGGTGTTGTTAACACTGTGGGGTAGATTTATCAAGATAAAAAAGAAACAAGGTCATTGTGATAAAAATAATTTAATAACATTATCATGGGGCAATTTTTGTTATTGTCAAATCCTATTGAAAAATATGTGCAGCAACACACTGCTCTGTTGTTGAAGGGGGAGCTGTATGCACCTAACAGGGAGCATGCGGAATTAGTGGCGCTATATAAATAGCTGATGATGATGATGCACCAGTGCCAGTATATTTGAAGGAGAAGGGGTTGTCTAAAGTGATAGTCAGGCCACTTGCATGATTGCCATGCCCACTGTTGGCACACACCCCGTACGAGTGGTGGTGCATACATTGTCTGCCTCCTGCCAGTTTGACCTCGCCTATTGACATGTGGCCACTTTTAGAGTACTTTACAGGGCCACTTAAGTTTCCAACCCGTCAGTGGACATAAGCGCTTTCTTTTTGTGGAAAATGCACATTTCCCAATAGAGCATGCGCACCACAAATACACACCAAAAAGTCTATATGCAGGCATACCTTTTATTTATTATTTATTTTTAAATATATATATATATATATATATATATATATATATATATATATATATATATATATATATATATAAAAGAGGCAATCATCATCAATGTTATGATAATGACTGGCATCTCTAGTATGCAGCCACATCAAGATACACTTAAAACATATATTGACGAAGCTTCAACTACACTTAAGCAGCTGCATTTAATACATTATGCTTCGTTGCACATTTCTTAAGATACGTGCAACTCAGCATAAACATGTAAATGCACCATTTTATGTTTAAGTGTATGTAATGCAAATGTATCCAACTCTATATTTGTCGGAAACTGTGTTGCCTAGATTGTCATGTTCATGCAGAACATTCACAATCTGTAAAATGCAAATCTGTCAGCAATCTGTCCAGATGACATTATTATAAATGAGCTTACAATTACACTAACTGAGATAGTTATAAAGGATGTAGCAAATGAAGGTTGTTTCCCCGAGAACATATTATTGCGAGATCAGGAACTGATTTATCTTACACACAGTCATCCTTTATCGAGAGTGTGAGATTACATTTGTCAGCTAGGTTCTCTGGCTGGGATAATGACACTTTGCACAGCAACCTATAAATCCATTGTTCTAAATATGACATAAAAGAATAGATAGAAGAAAGACATCTGCTAAATAAACTATATTTGTTTAAAAGTTCAAGAAAAAAGTATTTATTGATCAAATGGTTTGAAGTTTGTAAATACCTAAAACATGTAATTTTGTAATTAATCATCACTGAGAGCCCAGCTGGAAGTTTACACGGGGTAATAGATAAAATACCTATATCAATTCAAAGTAAAAGTTATAGGAAATGGGGTTATATGATTACAACATATTAATTTATCTTTTTGTCCTGCGACTCTTCAAGAAGGGTATTCCAAGTCTAACAAGTACCACCACATTGCATTTTTCATGTAGGCATAAAATGCAAATAGCCCACACAAAGGCATATAGCACTCACTAATTGCACTGTGTTTGTGAGTAGGGACACCATGAGCCCTGGTATTTACAGGACAAGCTGGTTTTGGCAATTGGAAATTTTTTCACTTACAGTGGCACACGCAGGGGGGGTTTCTGGGTCTCCAGAAATCCCTCCCCTCCGCTAACGAAGTGCCCCACATAGCGGCACTGTACTATACAGCACCGCCACGGACGCTTCTTTGACAGCGCCGCGGCTGCTGTATAGTACAGTGCAGCCGAAACCGAGCTGCTGCGCATGCTCTCTCAGGTTTTTGGGGTTTTTTTTCCGGTGCGCCCCTGACTTACACACTAATTGCGCCGATTGGTGAAGCAAAAGTGGAACTCAAGAATTCTATCACTGCAACTTTACACCTCTGCGAAATGACCTGTTCTATTGTAGGAACTCTATTTGCACAAAATGCTGCCACTATTTCGCTCATCTGGGGTCAATACTTACTTCAAGAGACCTTTAGGACTACGGTGCGCTTTACTTTTTACTAAATACAGAAAGAAGAACTAAGTTTACAGCTGGAAGCGCTCCTTAGTAGGTGGCTGCCTTGAAAATATATAGAAGTGATCACCTCAACACCCCAAAAAATATATCAAATGACAGAAATATATGTAACCATTGGTGCTACCTTCATAGACAAAAATATATAACACAGTCTCACTCAATGGAACAATCATAAATCAGTTCATATAGTCCATTCTTCTTCTAATATTTTCATACCCTTCTTTATCTTCCAAAATGGTGACAATATATCTAGAGGAAAAGTGCATGTGAAAAAATATAATTTTATATGGTGTAGTGTTCAATTAAATCTTTATATTCAACAGAGATACCAACCACCAGAAACATAAGCATGGATGTCTCCTTTAATTTTTAATATAAAGCACCATGAGTGTATTAATCTTCTGCGGGGTTAGATCCCCTTTGTTGTTATGCTTACTTTAAATATATGAATAATATGTAGAATGGGAATTATCCCCCATGACCATGTGGAGTTATATAAGAAAATATTAGGCTTTATCCATATGTAAATCTGTGGATATGGTGCAGGCTTATATTTTTTCACATGCACTTTTCTAGATACATTGTCACCATTTCAGAAGATAAAGATGGGTGTGAAAATATTAAAAGAAAAATGGACTATATGAACTGATTTATGATTGTTCCATTGAGTGAGATTGTGTTATATATTTTTGTCTATGAAGGTAGCGCCAATGGTTATATATATTTCTGTCATTTTAAATACAGAAAGAGTTTCTTCGGTTTAATTACAACTTTTACCTAATTTCCTGTAAATATATTCTCTAAAAGTAAAAAAAAACTGAGACTAACAGCTGAAATAAAGGAAGAAAGAAGTGTACAGTATGTTGTATAGTTTTCTCACACATTTAAGAGAGTTGCTAAAAGCTCCTCAAATAGTGTAATTGGTCATTTAATCAGTTGCTTACATACTCTACCTTTGCACATATGGGGGTAAATGTATTAAGCTCCGAGCCCGCGAGTTCGGCGTCTTCAGCGCTGAAATTTAAAGCGGCGAAGTTTCCCTTTACAAGGCAGCGCCGCTTTAAATATAAGCGCTGAAAACGCCGAACTCACGGGTGTTGAAGAACCCGGAGCTTAATACATTTACCCCACGTACTTTGTAAACCAGGGGTATGTAATCTGTGGCCAGAACGCCAAGTGAGATCCAGGAATCTGGTTTTGATTGTCATGTATATGAAAGAGAGTCCATTAGAAACCATCCTTTTTTGTGGTGCCGGAAAAATGAAATTTTGGGTCTCAGCTAAAAAATGGTTCACTGTTATTATTAATGGCTCAAAGCCATTGTTCCTGTATGTCTTTACTTCAGCCCTAACTGGATTGATTCTGTGTGTTACTCTAGTGCTACGTGTGGGAGTTTGTATCATGTCCACTTACTTTCCAACCCCAACTTAAGCTGAACTCTTACTGATATGTGTGTTTAGTGCTGAGTGACCTTAATGAGTACAAGTAGGTCAACACTAAACCAACAGAGAAACTGCATAACACTTCCTGTCACCTATTCACTTAAGAATCCATGTATTCTCTGTGTCACTTCCTTAGCTTTCCTGTTCCCTGCTTCTCCCTTTCATATACACCCTCTTCAGCAAGAATGCCAGCAGCTGCTCCTGCTGTGTGCCCCCCATTCCAACACAGTGGAGCAACTAGACAAACACAGGATGACAAAGCACTTTGTGCATCACCCATCTGGCTATTAGTTCTACACAACCACCTTGCATTTAGTTAGCCGCCGCTAGCCTTGGCACAATGAAATCTTCCATTGTACATATCTGCGTAAAATATAACAGTATATTGCAATTTCAGAAATATCCCTAGCTATTACTCAGAGGTTGCACAAACTTTCTGGAACGATAAAACACTTTTTGTCCTTAGAATTATTTCCCTATAAGGGTGAACAAAACTATTCTGCTTAGGAAAGCATCTTTCGCTGTGTACCTATATTATTTTATATGAACAGGAGCTGTCAAATAGGAAGTAATTGAATTATCATGAAAAGTGGTGACTAGCTTACTTGGCAACAACCTGTAGAAAATAGGTTTATGTACAATTTTATTTACATAGTGCTACATTCAGGTATTCAATTAGCTGCCGGGTCCTGTAGTAACACTACATGTTGTGTTTCTGCGTCATGATGAAACGAGAGAAGTTTTCATAATCAAGATTGCTGTATTAGTGCGAGGCTATTACGGAACCTAGTGGATAACTGATTTGAGCACTTAGACTAGGGAAATATTTTTTAAAAGTTCGAAACAATTTATTAAATACAAATTGTATTAAACAGAAATTAAAATACACATTACACTAGTACACCTCTAAAAAGTAGAATAGAATTGATAGCAATACCTGATTGGAATGCTTTAAATTTTGTAGTGACATTGGCAATTTATAACACACATGGTAGGGCCACTGACAAGTACATATATTAAGGAAGAATGTGGAGATTCAGTATGTATTAGGTTTCTCACTTGAATTAAGGCCATTTGTACCCATCTAAAAAATGTCTCTAAAACTGTGAACCACACAACTTAACATATATGTGCAGCGAGAAGGAAGGAAGTAGCACACCAATGATATTCTAATAGTCTAGGCCAGTGCTGTCCAATCATTTATAAAATGCCTAGATATACTTAGATGCCATGGCAGCTAATAGTCCTCAATTCATTTGTAAGAGAGGCAAATTCGGTAAACAGGGTAAGGAAAGCCAGTGGGGGAGGGCGCCAAGCCAGAGAGGCCATCTTCTGCTTGTCCGCCGGCCCAGAAAAAAACAAACAATTATCTGATCATGGAAGCTCCCAGCGCCGTCCTCCCCTCCTCCCTTCTCTGTTCACACTGGCTGACTGACTCGAAATTATCAGTGAGGAGTGCGCAGAGAGGAGCCACACGCAAGGAACAATACAGAAGACTAGAAAACAGAAGAGGAGAAGGCAATAAAAAGGTAAGTAAAGGAACGGAGGCACCATGGCACAGTGTTATAAAGGGGAAGCAGGTGAAGGGGAGCAGCATGGAGGGCACATTGTGATCATAAGGGACACAGTGTGATCTTGAAAGGACACAGTGTGATCATAAGGGGGCACAGTGTGATGTTGAAGGCGCACAGTGTTAGGATGAAGGTGCACAGTGTGATCATAAGGGGGCACAGTGTGATCATAAGGGGGCACAGTGTGATCATAAGGGGGCACAGTGTGATCATAAGGGTGCACAGTGTGATGTTGAAGGGGACAGAGTGTGATCATAAGGGGGCACCGTTTGATGTTGAATGGGCACAGTGTGATGATGAAGGTGCAAAGTGTGATAAGGGTGCAACGTGTGATGATGAAGGGGCACAATGTGATGATGAGGGGGCACAATGGGATAATGAAGGGGCTGTGTGATAAAGATGGCACCATGGTACAGTGTGATAATGAAGGGCCACAGTGTGATGTTGAAGGGGCACAGTGTGAACGGTGGTAGTCAGCATATCGATGCCGACAACACTTACCCTGACATCTTCAGTCCAGACAGCTGCTTCCCGACAAGGATCCATGACGACTGTTCTGTGAAGTGACTTAAGCCAATCACGATGAAGGAAGACGCCGGCGGGACTTGATGACGTCAGTGAGAAAGACAACACTGTTAACGCTGCTCTTAAGGGGGTAATGTGAGAATGCGGCTATGTACAATGTACAGCCTTATCTAAAGTACATTATACATAGCTGCATATTTACATTACCCCCTGAAGAGCAGCATTAACAGCGTCTTTTTCATAGTGTTCCGATTCCAAAAATTGGAATGTGTGATGTTAATGCTAAACAGTTACTTAAGATAAGGAATGTAAGGACATTTTGTTAAAAGTGAACTTAGCCTTTAACTAATGTAATATTTCAATAAGCTACATGGCTGATTTAGAGGCAAAGACATTTTGTAATAAAATGTTCCCCAAAAGGTATTATATATGCAAATAAATGCACTATTATGCAGAAATATGCAGCTATCTCCATAAAGTGATTCTTATTCCTCTATTCTGTAAAATCTATAATCTTGTATGCCCTTGGAGAGAATACTAACTAACACAGAACAGCATTCTTTCATCATGAAAGTGTTTGTAAATGAGCTGTTTATTTTTAGCAAGATTTCTGCATAGATAGACATTGCTGAACTCATCTTTAAGGAAAAATGCATCCTATTTAGAAGGGTTTATAATCTATTAACTAGACGTTAACCCATTGTGTGCTTTCATACAAAGATGTCATACTCAACGACTACTGCTACCAGAGTTGCTCTGAAGCATTAGGGGACTCGTCATGAAATGTAGCAGTAGGCTCCGGAGTCCAAAATATAAATATATGGGCCTGATTCATTAAGGAAAGTTAAGCAAAAAATTTAGTAAGTTTTAGTCATGTTTTCTGGGCAAAACCATACTGCAATGCAAGGGGTGCAAATGAGGTTATTATATTGCACATAAGGAAAATACTGGCTGTTTTCTCATGTAGCACAGAAATATTTGATAGCTTAATTGAACACTGAAATTTAAAGTTTAATCTAGGATATGCCCTACCCCAAATATAAATCTGCCATCACGTTTTAAATTTACTTCCCCCTCCAATGTAAAATGGTCTTGCCTTACTTACTTACTTTTGCTTAACTTTCCTTAATGAATTAGGCTCTATATGCTTATGTTTGGGGTCACGTTCTATAGCTTCCTTTGTGTCAGGTGTTAACTGCAGGGGATCATTATAGCCACATGAAGTGGGTCATTATTATTATTGCTATCTTTAATTTATAAGGCCCCACAAAGGTTCTGCATCAATGTACATAGTGGGTTTGAACATAAAACAAAATTACATATCTACATACAGATAAGAACAATGGGTACAGATAAGCAGAATAATAAATATATGTATGCATTTAACAGAACAAATCACATGGTATACAATTTTTTTAAGCACAGATAGAGAATGGACAGACATAAGACATAAGGTACAGACATGAGACATAGACAACAGACATGAGAAATAGAATACAGCCATGAGACATAGAGTACAGTCATGAGACATAGAGTACAGACATGAGAATTAGAGCACATACATGCGACATAGAGTACAAACATGATACATAAAGTACAGACATGCGACATAGGGTACAGACATAAGACAAAGGGCACAGACATGAGAAATAGAGCACATACATGCGACATAGAGTACAGACATGATACATAAAGTACAGACATGCGACATAGGGTACAGACATGAGACAGACAACAGACATGAGACATAGGGTACAGACATGAGACATAGACAACAGATATGAGACATAGACAACAGACATGAGACATAGGGTACAGTCATGAGACATAAGGCACAGACATGAGAAATAGAGTACAGACATGAGACATAGGGTACAGACATGAGACATAGAGTACAGACATGAGACATAAAGTACAGACATGCGACATAGGGTACAGACATGCGACATAGGGTACAGACATGCGACAGAGTACAGAAACGAGACATAGGGTACAGACATGCGACATAGGGTACAGACATGCGCCATAGGGTACAGACATGAGACATAGGGTACAGACATGCGACATAGGGTACAGACATGAGACATAAAGTACAGACATGCGACATAGGGTACAGACATGAGACATGGGAAACAGACATGAGACATAGGGTACAGACATGAGACATAAAGTACAGACATGTGACATAGGGTACAGACATACGACATGGGGTACAGACATGAGACATAGAGTACAGACATGAGACATAGGGTACAGACATGAGACATAGAGTACAGACATGAGACATAGTGTACAGACATGAGACATAAAGTACAGACATGCGACATAGAGAACAGACATAAGACATAAAGTACAGACATGAGACATAGAGTACAGACATGAGACATAAAGTACAGACATGAGACATAGAGTACAGACATGCGACATAGAGTACAGACATGCAACATAGAGTACAGACATGAGACATAGACAACAGACATGAGACATAGGGTACAGACATGAAATATAGGGTACAGACATGCAACATGGTGTACAGACATGAGATATAGAGTACAGACATGAGAGATAGGGTACAGACATGAGACATAGACTAGAAGACCTTTTAAAATTGTTGGAAACAGAAAGTGGAGGCAATTTGTCCTTAAAATGTATTTTAATTTAAAACACCACTTTTAACTATAGTTTACTACTACTTTTTGGTTGTAGAAATTGGTGATTTTTTATACAATATGGAGTTAATTTACCCTCATTTTTAAAACAGTTTACTTCTATTTTCTGCTTCCTCCTCCTTTATAGAATTCCCCCTTTTGTGCTGTGAGTCATCAATTTGACCATATCCCTTATTATGAATTCCTCATGGAACACAAGGCTGCAGTTCATGAAAAGCGTGTCCATTCTTATGCTGATATACGTGATACAGCAGGCCCTTGCTGCCAGGCCTTTACATATCAATAGCCTTGCAAGAAAGATCTCCTGTAATGGCTGTTTATCTATGTAAACGCCAGGAGAAAGGTTGTTAATTAGTCCCTCCCAAACCTTCTTTACTGCAAAATTCTAAAAACTCTGATTCACACAAAACTTAAGGGCCATAATCAAAATTTTAGGACAACAATATCTTGTTTGTGTAAATATCATATTTAAAACTTGTCTTGTATCTGGATCAATAATATGTGATTTGTATATTGTTTTATTAAATCCCATTTCTACTCCTGATATTGTGATGGGGTTTGATTTTGCGCCCCCGTTGTCTATAAACTTTACTAATATCCAGTCTTCCAATTTTCATTTGAAATAAGCTGAACGAGTGGAGGATGAAATTCATGTAGGACCTAAGTGTAGTATCTTGTGACCATACTCCCTATGAACCTTGTTAAATATTTATGTTTTCAAATCATCTGTTTTCAACTTTTCACTATGTACATGTACATACCGTATTGCACCACATAATCATTGCAGATTTTATGCCAATTTTTTTGCTAAAAAGTGGGGTGTAACCATTAGGTGAAAAAAAAATTGTGCCAGTATTACTTAAAAATCATTTGTTACTAAACTGTCTTTGGTGCAAGATTAGGGTGCATTGAATACTTGTGAATATAAATAAAAATTGAATAGTCAAAATCGGCGCTTCTTCGTGACAGTTTAGCAAACATTTTTGCGGTCTGAAAAATAAAGTTAACATATTAGTTGCTATTTATTCGTGCATTAAATTCGAACTATTACACTTGAGAAAATTTACTACAGTGTTGCGACTTTAATCTTCTGTGTCTGAAGATTCTGCGTCGCTATCATTGGTTTAGTTTTCTGATGCGCTGTCATCAGCGCCACTCATATCAAATGTGTTTACTTCATCGTTGCTCTGCCACAGTGCTTCATCTTCAGGTCCATCTAGTGCATTCAAAATTCCCATCTTTTTGAAGCCTTTGACGACTGTTTTGTGCGGTAAAATGTCCCAACTTTTAATTACCCACGTGCACATCAGTTCCAAGGATGGGCACTTAATATTCCCAGCAGGCGTCAATTGGTGATCACCGCTCATCATCCACTCATTGTAGAAATGGCGCAAGTGGTCTTTACAGGGTTTGTTTATACATACATCCAGTGGCTCAAGATAGATGTTTGGCCACCAGGAATTACTACCTGTAGAATCTTATTTTCATGGAGAAGTTGCTTCACTTCATTCACACAGTTTTAATCCTGTCCACCATAAGTTATAAATCCATCCAACCTTTGGGTTGCACTCGTACATGACTTTCGCAGGGAAATCTTATTCTCTTAGGCATTGTGTCAGACGCTGTCCCCGTTGTTCCCCTGTGAAACGGGGACGCCCGCCTGATAGTTCCGGCCAGGGGTGTCCTGTTGGAAAGCAAAAAGCATGCAGCGTCCCCGGCCGTCCACATGCCATCGGGCGCATACGCACTGACACATCCCGCTGCTAGGCGACGGGACGCTTCCTTGTCTAGGTGGTCAGCGTGTCTGACCGTCCCTCTACTCCTTCTATCACAGCCTGGCTGACTCTATTTAAACCTGGCTCTGACACCATTAGGGTGCCAGAGTATCAGGTCCCCTGTTCTCCAGCGTTATTTTATGTTCCTGCTCCTGTTTTGGTTTTGACCCGGCTTCCCTGACTTCTCTTCTGGATTGTGCCTGTTTGTCTCTGTTGTGACCCCGACTTGTCGACCATTGTCCTGGATTCTGCTTCTAGTCCTATCATTGTGACCTCGGCCTGTCTGACTTCTCTGTGGATCTCCCTTCGGTACCGTCTGTACCTGTTTGGTTTCTGACCGGACCGTACTGACCACTCTCAATCACTACTCTGGTAACTGTCTATAAGGACCGCAACCTGCGAACCCTGTGCAGCAAAGCCCAGGGGTCCCTGGTGAACACCAGAATTACGTTAGATTCCGCACCTCCTGGTTCAGTAGCGCTAAAACCAGTTAGTGGTTTCTGTGCATCTGTAGTCCACAGAAAGCACTCATTTACATAGCAAGATACATTGATTTCCCCTCTTCTTGTATTTCATTCCATTCATTAATAACGGTGACAAGACAATATTCTCTCTTGTGTAATGACACGTCACTCTTAATTACATTATATTGTGAATGAATAGGATATTGCGACTATTACTACTATTATGCTATCATACTATTATAATATTATGCAACATCTGATGCAGAAATACTACTGTTTGTTAGCTGGACATATCTCAAAATGTTATCTCTATCTTTATTCTCCTCCTTATTAGTTTTTTATTCCTCCCCTCTTTGCTTCATCTCTAATTCCCCCCCTTTTTTTCATCAATCTCCCCCCCCCCACATTTCTGCTATTTTATTGCCATTTTTGTGGACTCCTAAATTGAGAATACCCCGTCTTAAGCGTGCTGCCAACCGCCCAAGTAGGCTCTGTGACTCTTCCCCCCCAGTTGTCATCTTGTGCAGATCCCCGGATAAATGTCCGGTGACGAGAGTGCTGGTTCCTGCCGCCGTTCCCCTAATCACCCCCCTGCTGCTGGTGCTGACTTACCTGCTCCTGCTTGGACGAGCAGGTGATGAGCTGTTCCCGGCTCACTCGCCTGTCTGACCAAGTCTGTGGAACATCCTTGTGTACTTCGCTGTCTGATCCATGTACCAGTTCCTAGCGTGTCTGACAACTCTCTTTCTGATATCCGTGTACCAGTTCTCCAGCGTGTCTGACTACTCTGATTCCTCCATTGCATTATTCCGGATCTGCCGTTCTCTAGAGACATTCTCCGGTGATTCATATCTAGTGTTACATTCTGAGGCAACCCTGAGGGATGCGACCTGCGGGTTCCTGGCAGCTAAGTCCATCCCACCTTGCGGCGGTTCTTGGTGAATACAGGGGAATCCGTTAGACTCTGCTCCTCTGGGCTGCCAGCACTATTCAGGATTAATACAGGTATCTGAATTGTAACATTCAGGTTTACACAGGGGTAATACGGCCACCTTTACGTCCCGCTGTCAACATAGATACATTGATTCAGAATGTTCTTACACCTCTCAGTCCCCCGCGAGAGCAGGAGCTGTGTTAGGCTTGATGCTAACGTCTTATCTATTTCAGAGTCTCTGAGCCTGTTGATCGACCAAGAAGCCAGAAGCGCCTCAAGGACTATGTAAGTCTCCACCCCGGCGGAGAGCAACACGGAGATACAGACCGCAGCCCCAACACCACGGGAATCGCGAACGAGGCAAGCGGGGCCTTCATCTCTGGTGAGAACCCATCAGCAATGACACATACTATAGCTAACATGAGTCCCCCTTTAGCTAGCACTAGCGATGACTCCTCTGACATAGATCAGGGACCACGTCAGTTCTTGAAAATGTTGCAATCCCAATTATTAAGTAAGCCACCATCTAAAACGAATCTGGTATTAGGCCCTTAGGTAGGAGAACGGTCAAGCGACATTGGGCAGTGCGAGAGTCGGTCGCTCATGTTTGGGGTTAGGCCCAGTGTTAGGGATAGGATTTAAAAAGGCTTCTTCGTAGACATGTTCACTATCACGGTCATGGGTAAGAAGTGTCTAACTGCCAGCAAAGTAAAAAATGGCATAGGAGTAGAGGCATACAAATCCTTTTCTAATTGGCTTAATGAGTACTGTATATTCGCTGCTATATACATTGGATCTAGGCCTGATGATTCAGCAGATGTGTGGAAGTATTTACAAATGATAAACGACATGCGCCAAAAAGATAACCCCTAGATATGGAGTAGGTATGATGAGATTTTTAGGAGGAAAATGAGCGGACGGGCAAGCATCCCTTTAGGCTTCAAAGATATTGATACATGGTTGGAATTAATGACCGAGCAGCTAGGCTTCTACCTACTCCAGTCAAACGATTTCATAGAGCCAGGAGGGCTACAGCGGCCCTCCCATCAAAAAACAAATGCTTCTCGTTCAATGCAAGCACATGCACTCAGGGCGCAGCATGCAAATACCAACATGCTTGTTTAATCTGCAGAGGGCCTCATCCCGCTGCAGAATGCACAAGACCCTCACCCACAGCAGGTTCAGACGGCAGTTCCGCATCAGGACCCATTCCCCAATTAACATACAAGCGTTAGAAAAATGGCTCAGGCTATACCCACATCAGGAAATGGCCTGATATGGGAAAAGGCTTTCATTTAGGTTTTAAAATCCCCATTCAATGCACATTATGCCCGCCCATTTCCCGTAACCTAAAATCCGCGTATAGTTTTCCAGAAGCAATGGAAGCGAAAATAGCTAAAGAATTTAAAGCCGGATGTATGCTGGGTCCATTTGAACATCCACCCATTCGTAATCTGGTAGAGTCCCCAATTGGAGTTGTTCCAAAATGGCACCCAGAAAATTTAGGCTAATTCAACATCTATCTTACCTTATGGGCAATTCAGTGAACGAATCAATAGACCCTCTTCAAAGTACAGTGACTTATCAGTCCTTCGAATCTGTGCTAGGAGTAGTACAGGAGTTTGGACTTGGCGCCGTGCTGGCAAAGCTAGACATTGAGTCTGGCTTCCGACTGCTACCATTACACCCGGATTCTTTTAAACTGATGGGTTTCAAATACAGAGAGGGTTTCTATGTGGACCGTTGTCTGCCCATGGGCTGCACAATTTCTTGTTCCTACTTCGAAAGCTTTAGCTCATTCCTGCACTGGGGCATACAAGGAGGCACAGGACATCACGAGAGTGCATTATTTAGATGGCTTCCTTATAATTGGTAGAGCAGGATCACAACAGTGTAGTGACATTTTACATGCAGCCAAGTCATTTTTCACAGTGCTAGTAGTACCCATCAGCCACGACAAAACAGAGGGCCTGGTAGAGAGGTTGTCTTTTCTAGGGATTGAGATTGACACCACAGCCGGTGTATGACAACTTTCGTTAGATAAAATCGAGACTATGAAGGAAGCCATAGATGCCATTCAGAGTGCTCAGTGTACACAGTTGCGTAAAGTACAATCCCTTGTAGGCCTTTTTAACTTTACATTTAGAATTATTTCCAAGGGCCAGGTTTTCTGTGGAAAACTCCAAAGAGCTATAACTGGCAGATCAAGACCTATTCGATCTATTCGTTTGTCGCAATAAATAAGGGATGACTTACAAATATGGATGAGGTTTTTAGATAATTTTAATGGAAAATGAATTTGGCCCACACCCCTGGTCCCTAATCAACAACTGGAATTGTTTACAGACGTATCTGGATCCCTAGGTTTTGGCGCTTACTGGAATGGGAACTGGTGTGAAGCACACTGGCCAGAATTGTGGCATCAATGTGGCATTCTCACCAACCTTTTAATCCTGGAGCTCTTCCCACTCATAGTAGCATTATAATTATGGGCCCCAATGTTATGCATTTGACACATAGTTTTTTGGTGTGACAACATGGGTGTAGTACAAACCATTAATAAACACCTCCCTTCACTGCCTTGATACGTCATCTAGTTCTCCAGTGCCTAGAATATGACATATCTTTTAGAGCATAATATGTCCCTAGAGTTAATAACGATATAGCAGACACACTATCAAGTCTCCAATGGCGACGATTTAGGGCCCTAGCACTGAAGGCTAATCTTACAGGGACCCCGTGTCCCTCTTGTGTTTGGCAGATGATCAAGCTGGCATAATAGGATTGACGGAGGCAGCCCTTGTCCCAGCAACAAGACAAGCTTATCAGGCGTCTTGGAGACAATGGTCCAATTTTCTGAATAATAGGGTTCCCCTACACTCAGGTCAGACAGACACGTTTGTAGCTTTCATGTGGGAGAGATATAGTGCGAGGGCGTCTAAGACAGCCATGGCCGCCACGTTGGCTGGAATATTATTCATGGCTCGACTACATGGAAGGGTAGTGTAACAAAGAGCTTTGTTATAGCCAAAGCCCTAAGAGGTGGGCGCGCGTCAGATCGGTAACCGAAGAAACTAGGAGACCAGTAGACATCCTACTGTTGTGAAAATTAATAATTAATATTATTACTGGGTAGAAACAAGTATTTTATCATTTCCATGTTAATGAAGCAATTATGCGCTTGTTCCAAACTTATCAAGTAATAAAGTAATGGGATACTATGATCAAAATTGTGCAGAATGTATGTGTAAAATTAATTAGAGCTTAAAGCATGGTCATATGGATAAGTTTTGCAAATTTTTTACGTTTTTATTATTGGAATAAATGTCCTTACACTGGAGGCTGGGGGTGTTATCAGTGCATCCTTTTTGGCTTGTCACTATGCTACAAACAATAGGTAGTTGTATTATTGCTAATTAATGTACTGTAGCTAATAGTGTTTTATATGGCCAACGTAGACTTTCAGATGAAATGACAGAGTGCTGCAACAGATATTACTAGGCAAATGGGCGCCAAGATGGGGTGTGCAGGCACAAAGCACCTGGGTCCAGACTTGCCTGAGGGTCTGGGCCTCCAATGGAACCAAGTTTTTTCTTTTCCCATTTTTATTTTGTTTAAATTTTTTTTGCTCCAGAGGGTGGCATACACGCGAAGGATGCAGCCGCACAGGGGATGAGGTTGGGGGGAGGGGGGCTGGCAGCTGCTCCCAGTTCCTGGACAGTGTGTGACATCACACCCTGTCCAACAGCTGAGGAGCTCTAGATCTCTCAAAACTAAGAGCTTCCTTGCTCACTCTGCAGACATTTTCACAATGATGGATGTCAGAAGCACAAGCACAGCATAGGTAAGAACAGTGGCTATGGGGGTATCATAATGTGACTGAGGGAGTCATAATGTGTCTGGGCTGGCATGATTTGTCTGAAGGTTTGGCCTGATGTGGCTGGGGGACATGATAAACGTAATGTTTTACTATATATGATGTGATGTGGCTGTGGGGTGGCATGATGTGATGTGGTTGGGAGGGAGCATGATAAATATAATGTCTTACTATAATATATGTATTATATATGACGTTATGTGGCTTGGGGTGGCATGATGAGGCTGGGGGGGCGTGAGGTAGGTGAAAGGTGTCGTAATAAATGTAATGTTTAATTATAATGTATATATTTTATAAGATGTTATGTGGCTGTGGGGTGACGTGATGTGGCTGGGGTTAGCATGATAAATGTAATGTATTATTTTAATGTATGTATTTTAAGACATGATGTGGCTGTGGGTTGATGTGATGTGATGTGGATTGTGCCCCCCTTTTCCGCCTTTCTCTGTTGATGTGGCTGGGGGGTGGCACAATGTGTGATATAGCTGGGAGATGGTGTGATGTGTCTGGGAGTGGCGTGATAACTGTAATGTTTTATTATAATGTATGTATTTTAAACAAAGTGATGTGGCTGGGGAGTGGCGTGATGTGTCTGGGGGTGGTATGATGCATGGTATGACTGTGGGGTTGCATGATGTGGGTGAGGGGCTGTGATGTGACTCGGTGGAGCGTGATGTGACTGGGGGGCGTGATGTGGCTCTTGGAGTGGTGTCATTTTTCTGGGGGGGGGGTGTGATGTCGCTGTGGAGTGGCGTGATGTGTGTGTAGTAGCGTGACATGGCTGTGGGGTGACTGTGGGGTGGCCTGATGTGGTTGTGGGTTGACCTGATGTGGCTGGGGGGGCAGCATGATGCAGGGACAGGCTGGGCTCTGGGGCAGGGAGTATCAATAATGCCTAAATCCCCTTCAGCTAAGGCACAGTACGTTCAGACGCCAATGTGGCAGATCACCAGGTTATGTGACTGCAGCGGTCACATGGTACTCAGTGCAGACGGCCTGCTGGATATCTTCGCATCCTGTGTTCTGTGCAGTGGAGAATAAGGTTAGAAGAAGGGGTGCTGGAGAGGAGGCATGTGTGACTAAAGGTGCTGGGCAGAGATGGGTATGTGCGACTAAAGGTGCAGGGCATAAAGGGGACCATGTGTGACTAACGTTGCTGAAGAGGAGGCATGTGTGACTAAAGGTGCTGGGCAGAGATGGGCATGTGTGACTAAAGGTGCTTGGCAGAGAGCGCCAGGTGTGACTAAAGGTGCTGGGCAGAGATGGGCATGTGTGACTAAAGGTGCTGGGCAGAGATGGGCATGTGTGACTAAAGGTGCTGGGCAGAGAGGGCCATGTGTGACTAAAGGTGCTGGCAGAGATGGGCATGTGTGACTAAAGGTGCTGGCAGAGATGGGCATGTGTGACTAAAAGTGCTGGGCAGAGAGGGGGTATGTGTGATTAGAGCTGCTGGGCAGAGAGGGGGTATGTGTGACTAAAGCTGGGGGCATGTGTGATTAAAGCATGTGGGCAGAGAGGTGCATGTGTGAATAAAGCAAGTGGGCAGAGAGGTGTATGTATGATTAAAGCAAGTGTGCAGAGGGTGGGCAAGTGGGATTAAAGCATGTGGGCAAAGGGAATCACATGTGATTAAAGCATGTGGGCAGAGGGAACATGTGTGAGCAAAGATGCTGGGCAGAGGGGGCATGTGTGAGTAATGCATTTTTCTGTAGGAGGGTGGCCTAGTGCTTTTTAACTGCTAGGTACGCCCTTAATGATGCACAGTCATGCCCCCAATGGTATGGCCACACCCCCTTTGGTGACGCAGCGACGCACAGCCAACGGTAATCACCTATAGGGGGCCCCATGAAATTGCTGTACCGGGGCCCAAAATTCCTCTTGGCGGCCATGGATGTTATGCTGGTCATTTATCGCGGGCATTGGGAATGTATCTACAATATATGCTGGACATTGAATTATGTCTGATGACCTGATATGTCTGATGTGCACAGCATTTACTTATTGCCACCACATCCATGCTAAATATTTCATGTCTCTATAGTGTGGACCAGTAAGTATAAGCCTTTTGCCAAAGTCCACATGACAAGAAATCACTATTAGAATGCAAGCACTGTGAAAAATATTTTCAAATTGGCAGATCTGCTACACATTGTGGTTGCAGTTTTTTCAAAAGTAATAAAGTACCCAGAGAGGGCATTGGATCAGATCATCACACATTAGTTACAATATTACCTTATCACTGCTAGGTGGGGCATTACAAATCAGTTTGAAAATGTCTAAAAGCAACAACTTGTAAATATAGGCCATTAAGAAACTAACGTATTACATGCTACCCAATATAACTACAATATATCCATTACTATCTTTCATGCAAGCCATTATCAACTGATGTAGATTTAATTTACTAAAGATAAATGTTGATTAATTATTTGATGTGTTCACTCAAATATGTTTAAGTCATGACATATCACCATTGCAAGGATGAACATTACGTCTTTCAATCCCAAGATAATGCTGAGGATTAATACCACATTTCTGAATGCTGAGCGGACATCTCAGGTCATGGACAGGTCTAAGATCAAACTGCAATAGAGAAAAAGTGAAGAAAATGCATGTTATACATTAGCAGACACAAATGAAGAATAAATGACATTAACCAATGGATCTGAAATTGATAGTGTTTTAAAATATATCCCCAGAATAAAATTGATTTAATTAGGAATGTAATATTTTTCTGACACTATTCTTTCTGACTTGCATACTCAGAGGGGATCTATTTTGCATAATGCAGACATCAAGTGTTACACCATACAGAAAGAAATAGGTGACACCAATTATTTCATTCTTCTGAAAATACGTTACAAGCAATTTTGTTACAGAATAAACAATGTTAGGTCAAATCATTATAATCCCTATATAAAAACTCATTGGTGTCTTTCTTCATCACCAACTAAAGATTGCCTTATTAAATTGTGTGTTAACTCAATTGACCATTTGAAATTACATTTGCATTATATCGCCGGGGACTGCCGCTAATGGAGAATACAATTTATAAATGGTATGTCACAAAAAAGTATTTCTGCAAGTAATGACTAGTATTATACATGGAAAAAGTTTTTGTACAAAAGAAAAATGTAGGAATGTTTGTAGAGGTGAGTATGTATAGTAATGTTCCATGTTAGGGCCAAAAACAGACCTGGTTAATATTAACCAACGGCAGACGCAGTTAAAGGTAGAATATTGGGTCATTCACTTTTAGGAACAGATCCTCCCAATAATTTTTAGAGGTAAGTTGTAAAGTAATGGCCACCGGGCTCATCAAGTTTACTGTTGTGATATTTTCTGTGTCTGTCCATAAGGCACCTCAGATGGTAGTGTCCTTGTCGTCACCAACTTACCTCTAAAAATTATGAGTATGATCTGTTCCTAAAAGTGGAGAACTTTGATATCCTACCTTTAACTGTGTCTGCTGTTTGCTAATACTATCCCCATTTGCATTTGGCTCCAATGTAGAACATTACTAGATATACTCACCCAGTGGTGGAAGAGGGTATGTATACGGTGTCATGTCATACCGCCACTTTTCCTACTTCATTGTAAAACTTTCAATTTCCATTCACTAACATTTTCCCTACCTCCACTTCTAATTTTCCACTTTGCCCACTGTACTCACCTCTAAAAACACTGGGGTGATCTATTCCTAAAGAGGTGAGGATCTTACTATTTTGTTCCATCCGCGTCTGGTAAAATTGACCAGGTGTTTTTTTTTTTGCACTATTGGGGAACTTTAAAACAATCATTTATAACATATCTGAAAGTTTACATCATACATATTGATTTAACCTGAGACTTACTGGGCCTGATTCATTAAGGGACGTTAAGTAAAAAAAATTGAGTAAGTAGTCCCCTGGACAAAACCATGTTACAATGCAAGGGGTGGAAATTAACTTCCCTTAATGAATCAGGCCCACTAAAAATTAACAATATACTAATTGAATGCAATAATTGTACCTGACTATTTGTAATATATTTCATATTGCCCATTTTCAAGATAGATAAATTTTGTTTACATTCACTTTTGGAAAATAAAAATGACCTGTCCTGTCTTTTAGTTTTGTGTTTAGTTTTGTTTGTGGATAAAAACAGCACTGCATTCCCCTCCTCCTTTCCTCCCTTTTTCCTCTTCTATTTTGAATATTTCACAGGGTTACTCAGAACCATGGGTTAAAAGTCACTCCACATTTATCTATTTATCTAATTAGATTGAATCACAGTGTCAGTAGGTGCAGGGGCGGATCTAGAAAATTGCTATACCCGGGGCGATTTAGGGGGGGGGAGATTAAGGCCCCACCCCCTTTTTTACATCAAAGGCTGCCGGCGGCTGCACAGTATGTGCAGGTCCGCTCGGCAGTGACAGTGTGCTGCCTGGCTGCTATGAATGTGTTTAAAACACTATCATAGCAGCCAGGCAGCACACTGTCACTGCCAAACGGACCTGCACATATTGTGCAGTCGGCGGCAGCAAGTCCCTGCTAGGGGGGGCGATTGCCCCGATCGCGCCCCCCCTGGATCCGCCACTGAGTAGGTGTATATATACATTTACTATGGTTTCTTTATGTACTCTAAACCAGACAAAGGGACTTATTTATAGCCATTGTAACTCATCTGACTAGTGATAATAGAGATTGGACTTCAAGGAAAACACATGGATCTACAAGTCACCTCTTTCCCCTAACTCTGAATGTCTGTTTATTTGTTCAGATGCAGGTTGGATTTGGCAGTCACTGAGAATAAAAGGACTGGCTGCATGCATGTTCTGATGTGAGCCCATCACTGTAATGAATTACACACTCATTTTAATACAGTCCAGTAGCATGGTCAGTCCTTCACCAACTACTGCTACATCGCGCATTTTTGCTTGCAAAAAAATTGTGGAAATTATGACATAACTATATGACACATCCATCAGTGGCTCTGTAAATGCTTATAAAAATATCAAATTATTTCTATTCAATAATCAATAAAAGTTCATTATTGTCAAATAGATAACCAAAAGTCCTCCTTAATGGTAAAGTTCTTTCACATGAGGATAATCTTCAATGTCCAATCTCCAATTTCATTTCATATGTGGAAGATATATATAATTCCATATTTACACCATAAAAGAGAAAGTAAAATGCATCTCATCATGTATTATCATTTTAAAATAATGCTGATTTATTATATGAAATATATAAAAAAAAAAATAATACATTCATGTATCTTTTATGGCTCACGCCCCAGGTATCAACTTCTAGAACCGCTGCAGAGGTCTTCGCCTATAGCAGCCGCCTTTCCCGTAGAGCTAGTCGCGCTCACAGGTACTCGGATGTCCCCAGGTCTTGTTCTCTAGTAGTAGGAGCTGATAACCTGAGAACGTAGCACAGGTGTATAACAAAGAGGTGGAGTGAGGATCCCGGCAAAGATTTCAGGGTCAAAGGCAAATCAGCAGTGTCACTATCCGAGCAAGGGGTCAGGGTCACAGGCAATTCAGCAGCGTCAGTATCCAAGCAAAGGGGTCAAGGTCACAGGCAAATCCACAGCGTCAGTATCCAGGCAAGGGGTCGGCAACAGTAATATAGATAACAGGAGCAGCAACACAGCAGGAGGAGTATGCTAGGAAGCAGGGACTATAACTGGCAGGGAGGCTTGCCCCTTCCTGCCTAATATACTGGTATTGACCAATGAAAATGATTGGGGCACAGCAGGGATAAATAGCCCCCGGAGGCTACAGCTAATACCTAATTTGCGCACACGCCCGATCGTTGCCTTGGCAACGGCCGGGACAAAACGGAAGTGACATCCCGGTCGTCATGACGACCGCCGGGATGCTGGGCCAGAGAAGAGAGAGAGTCGCGGGGGTGCCCAGAGCCGCCACGGCTCATGACAGTATCATGACTCAGAATAAAAATCCTCCACAGAAGAATTAGTGGCCGCCTACCGGATTAGACCGATGGTCTGGGCTTCTCAATAGATAGTACGCCTCTGGATTCTCTCAATGTTGATTACGGAGTGAATGGCAGTCAGAACAACAAAGTGGATGGATCACAAACTTACCAACGTGTTTCGACCTGCTGGTGGTCTTTAGCAAGGCATACATCTAACTTAGTCCTCGTCCATCTTTTATAGTGTCATCAAACACTTGTGGACTAATCAATACATTCAAATACAACTTATGAGGATAATACATCCCATATAGAACTACTTACTTACACAGGTTCACAAATATTTTCACCCTGCTGTACAATTCCTCAATAGTCATAAATTGCAAAAACATTTATCATTTACAATAAAATGTTACAGCGCTTTTCCAATCATGTGATCACGCAAAATGGATCAGCAAAAAGACACTGCATCCAATACATCCTCTATGAGATTTTCCTTATAAAACAAAATATCAATATCAGCATAATGTTCATATAGTTCGTCAATATATATTAATCTCCTTTAATCATAGAATGACACAGTTTTGTTTCGATCACATGATCGGCCGGGAATGAAGGATGACGACACAATATTATAAACCAATATGATTTTTCTCAAAATAAACTACATTACCCAGATTACAAAGCGGTATGTAGTGGTTTAATCTTCCTGATCATGTGACCTATCACAATTTCCAAAACACTACAACATAAACGATTGCCCTAAAACTATACTTTAACAAGTCATAAAAAATATTTCACATTACATAATTATAGAATCAATCACTAGGAGGTGCTTTCAATGGATCTAGATAACATATACTATAATACAAAGGAAATATACCTTAGCTACCATAGGAAATAAACCTTATTATAAACCTTATTACAGCCTATAAAAAATAAGTGAATTAAATGTTATTCTGAAGACTAATCCTATATTCACTTAGTTGGATACATTTAGAGAAACCAATGAAGTTCAAAGTCTCAGTTCAGACCATTTGGTAGTAAAGTGTTTAATTTATGGATCCAGAACATTTCATTCTTAGCTAAGTTGGTGAGTGTCGTTATCCTTCCAATCTGGTTCGATAATGCTAATGCCCATAAAATCCACAATACATTTCTGAGAGCATCTATCTAGCTCCTTAAAGTGGTTGGATAAGGGGTGAGTTGTTATACCCTTTTTTATATTATTTAAATGTTACTGCCATCCAAACCTTTAAGGTGCGTGTGGTGCGGCCTATATAATATTTGTTACATTTACACTTCAAAAGGTATATAACATTTCTGCTGTTACACATAATAAATTGGTCAATTTTATATTTTTTTCTTTGTACTTCGAACTCTGTAATTCTACTATTTTTATTCACTGAATATGTATTCCTGCACATCTGACAGATTCCACATCTATGGAACCCTGTATAAGCTGTAGGTTTCTTCTTATTGGTGACTGTTGCCTTTACCAATTTGTTTTTCACATTCCTCGCTTTTCTATATAGAAATTTCGTACTGGAAGGAAAAAGAGGTCCTAAAGTCTCATCTTTCTTAAAGATCATCCAGTGTTTTTTTATGATTTTTTCAACCTCTCTATATTGGTGGGTGAATCGAGTAGAAAAGAATATTAAAAAATTTCCGATGTATCTCTTTCGCTTTTTCCACAATAGGGGCAGGATATCCCTTACATTTAAATTCCTCCGATGTTCTCTCCATTTGAGCAATAAATTCCGAATCTTCGGTGCAATTACGACAAAAGCGTACAAACTGACCAGAAGGAATAGAATTTAACCATTTGTAATGTTCACTGGTATTTGGGATAAGGGAATTAGAATCAGTTGGTTTCTTATAATAACTTGGTATGTATATTTTTATGTAAATCGTCAGATCAAGAAAACAGTCTCTTTGCTGTTATCAAAGGTTAAATCGATATTGCATTGGTTATTATTGAGGGACTTACAAAATAAGTTTAATTGATCCTCATCACCCCTCCAAATAAACAAAATATCGTCGATAAAATGTACCCAGGACACCAGGTTTGCCCCAAAGGTGGAGTTATGCCAAGCAGCCTCCTCCTCCCATGAGGCCATAAGTTGACATAACTTGGGGCAAAGCTGGTCCCCATAGCTGTTCCGACTTTTTGTATATAGTACTCCTGATCATAATAAAAATAATTGTTATGCAGTATAAATGAAATTCCATCTCTAATAAAATTCATCAAATTTTCTTCCATATCACTTTTAATCATAAAGGAATCAGTAGCTGTCACCCCTTTCGCATGTTCTATAATTGTATAGAGTGATTTTACATCAGCTGTGACAAGAATATAATTATCTCTCCATTCTATCTTAGATAGTTTCTGTAAAACATATGTGGTATCTTTAATATTAGATCTTGTTTTAACCACTTGCGGTTGTAAATATGAATCAATCATTGCTAATAGATTTGAAGTTATAGAATTTACACCTGAAACTATTGGTCTTCCCAGTGGATTGCGCTCATCCTTATGAATTTTCGGTAAAATACATAACGCTGGTGTCAGAGGATTTTTTGTCATTAGATATTTATATTCCTTTTCTGTAATGACTTTCAAATTTTTATATTTTATCAATAATTCCATTAATCTCTTTTGAATATTAGAAATGGGATATTTATATAAGTCTCATTGTCAACTAAAAGATGTAGCACTATGTTATTATAGTGCTCCTTATCCATAATGACAATGGAACCTTCTTTGTCAGCAGGTTTTTGTGGAAATTATGTTGACTCCACAAAGCCACTAAATCTACTACTTATGAATTATTTGACTTCTCTGTAGGAACTGCATTTAGGAGAATATATGCAATTATGCAAATATCAATTAAAAATGAGTGCCAACATAAAATGTGCATACTAGTGATGTGGAGTATAAAAATTGGTAGCCCACATCAGAGAAAGACCAGTACCAGCAATTCACCAATTCTACACAAGAGATAATGAATAGGTTGTTTAAAATGCAATAATCTGTTGCACTATTAGCCAATAAAAAGTGGCCATATAGATATTAGACTTTTAGAACACACATATGTAGAGACTTTAGAAACATGAATATTTAATCCCTTTCTGAATTTCCTGAGCTTGCCCTTTGCTCATTAAAACATAGAGGATTATTCCAATACAGCTCAGGTTACATTTTATACTACTATGGTCAGGTTTATATCTGTCTGCTTCCTGAACATTTACATTCACTGACTATGTCTTCTGGTGCAGGAGAGTCCATTGATATATTTACACCTTTGTTCTGAAAGACCCTTTAGACCAGAGGATGTTGTAACTAGGTAAATATCTTAAAGTAAACTGTAAATATTAGCCAGGTGGAAAGTTCAGTAGACTCCAGATATGGTAGATTCTAGGCACAGAGTAGCTATGAGGTACAGGTGCTAACAAGCACAGTGTATGTACCACTCCAGTTCTATGAGCTTCATGTAACTTAAAAGAAAGTAATACACCTTTAATTCAAATTCTTAAGCTGGGTACACACTATTGCATTTTGCTTCAGATGCGATATTTGTAGCGATTTTACCAATGACTGAAATTTCCGATGAGCATGCCAATTCATGCGTACACACCTACACCTTACCTACTTACCTTCAGATCTGTGATCTTCATCTATCATAACTATCTGCTGAAATGATTGTGACTCTGTACACTCTACAGATATCTGCCTATGCTTCTGGTCATGAGTGTTTTCACACTTCCATTGACATCGATCCATCATTGATCGTGATTTTTAGGAAGTTTATAAAACCAAATCAACATATGAAATGTGTTTTGGTAAGATAAAACATGATCATGGGAAGGTACACACACTTGCAATATCTGGTCAAATGGTTGTTTATTGTGTGATCTGCACGATACTTGCAGTGTGTGCCCAGCTTTAGACCATTGAAACAGATTCCATATATTAAATAACTGAATGCTGGTAGGTATCCGCTGTACTAAATTTATATGAAAAAAAATTATTTAAAAAAATGACTGCATGTCCCAAAATGTAAAGAGTGAAACGATAAATGTGTATTTGTAATATTTTACTATCATTCTCTCTCTATTTTACGATTAGACCACTGTTGGGCAGTGGATTGTGAAGACGTGTAGAGGCATATACATGGCTGTATGCTAAGTATGCTATTTATGCTAACTACATCTGTTTTGAGGGGTTTACAACCTGGGGGTCTGTCTTTAATGAGGCAATCCCAAGCTACTGTCTCACGCAGTAAGTCTTGGGGGCAGCTGTCCCATAACATGGCACCAGTAACTTCTGCTGGTGCCTAGTGGATTGAAGCCTCTTACTTATGGGCATATTTAAGATGCACCGCATAATATGAAAAATAGTTTTCAATTCACATGAACAGCAGTTCCGAAAAACTGCTGTTCCTGTGCAGTACAAAACTCCCCTTTCACTTCCCTATTCTCTTCTTCTCCTATTCGATGCCAATTGTGATGATATTTCCTCCTTTCAATCCCTGTGCGCATGTGCCGACGGAAAACCTCGGGCATGCACACAGAAATCCTGGATTGTGTTATGCACGTTTTGTCGCTATCCAATAACGATTGTCGAATCTTGATTTGTGTTTCCAACGCACAAATATTTATTCTCAAAAAGTAGCAGAATAATTCAAGCAAAATAATAATAAGTACAGCCGTTACTTATCGCAGGTGCCCTGGATCCAGTGAACAGTCATTCAGGTCTGAAGTCTGTGGTCAAAGAAGACTGCTCACTAGATGAAGAGCTCCTGTTTATATGCAGTTAGAAATACAGTAAAACAATGCAGATGATGTGGCTTGCTTCTATTGGTCCAGGTTTCAGGAAGGTCCAGGATGTTGCAGATCATAGGCCAGTTCAAATCAAAATATCCAAATGTGGGGGTCTCTCCAGGGGATGTGCTCCGACTTTCCCGCCAAGAATCCAGTCTCAACTAGTCTATTAGCATTTTATAGTCAGTATTACTTTAATAATTTATTCCCCAACATCGCTAACTAGAGTATGCAATGTGCGATCTCTTCGGCAAAGGAACCGGACAACTGCTGATGAATAGGGGATTAAACATGACACATTTCCTATAACCTGAACCATATGTTTTACTAACATGCATATAACTTATAATATTAAACATAAATACTACTATATTTCGACATAAATAACTATGTGTTGCAACTACAATTAATGTGTACTAATTACAAATGTGTGTGTTTGTGCGAATGTGTGTAAAAGAGTAAAAACTGTTATTACCACGTGTTGTGGCTGGATACGCCCTTCCACGCCGTAGCGTGCTCTACGCATCTTTTCAGACAAAGACAAACAAGTTTGCTCAATATTAATTGAAATGACTTTATACAATTTGCTGACTTCGACAACTTCAAGAAGATGAGTCGTGTGACAGGGAGGGATCACATGATCCCTCCCCACATGTGCTGGCAGATCTGTCAGTAGCAAAAGATTTCAATTATGTTTATGTACGTCAGTTTTCAGGGATTTATCTGAAGATGTAGCTTTGATAAATAGGCACCATAGTGAGATAAGCATTTTATGAGAAACTGACAAAATGTTATAACTCACATGTATTCGCTATACTGACATCTGGACTAGGGCAGGGAGGTAACAGATGAGGTGGGAGATAGTTATTCATAATTGCACTGTTCGAATAGCAGAACGCACAAGTGATTTCTTGATGGGCGATGATGTCATCACAGGTGCTGGGTACGTACCTGACCTATAAAGATCCACAATGCAAGTGTGCAGTTGCCAGATTATTGAGTTATTGCTGACCTGTATCCAGCGTGTCTCTATCTATTGTCCTCTGTGTACCACACCTTGGTTTATTTATTTTACTGCCATATTGCCGGCCACCTGCATCTTTGACCTTGGCTATTTGTTTGTTTCCATCTCTGACCTCTGCCTGTCAATGCCATACTGGCTATACCTTTCACCTCCGTTCCATATGATAAGTACTGTGAGACTTTTAACTGCATAACAGATATCGGCTATACCCCAGACTATTGCTACTTGCCATCTGCCTGCCAAACTACGGGAGAACAAGACACTTGTTTACAACTTGACCACAGCAATCCATTGCTCACTGCTCTTAAAGCACCAGGTTCCCACTGAGGACTTCAATCTCTGTTAGTCATTACTTGCCTCCAGTGTGCTGAGTTCTCATTGAGGATTTTAGCTTTTGCCAGTGCAGCTTTTTTTACTTAGTGTGGTCTGTCTATTGGGCCAGAAGTTTTGACTTGTCCATGAACTATCTGCACTCTGTATAACTGAAGCCTTATATATATGTCTATGGGCACATTTTTCATATTGGCATTCCTGCATTGCAAGCATCAACTAACTATTCATATTGCAGACCCTAATACTGGCAACTAATCTATATATTAGACTTGCTATATATAAACAGCTGTATTTTTTATTTTTTTATGTTATTTATTTCCCATATATTAGACATTAAGCTATAACTAAGGCTATTGTGGCAGTTGATGTGTGCACCATCAACTTGCCATTTATATTATTACTATCGCTTGAGTGGCAATTCTATTATCATTTTGTGGGAAATTTTATGTTTTCATATGTTTTATATATATGAATAATTTGCTTTTTTAACTATGTGGATGGTGAAACAATATTTTAAAAATTTCTAGATTATTACTCATTGCACTCCTTGTTAGTGTATATAACTATATAAAGTTTTAATTGTGGATTTGCTCACAAAATTCTTGGATAGGAGCTGCAGGAGTATTTGTAAGCCTTATATACCTATATATTTTCAGAAGGTTGATCATAATAATAATTGTGAAAATACACGCACCTATTTAACGCCTGAACACAAGCCAAAGGGTTTAACGTATATTTAGTGTCTATTGAAGGTTCATTTGGTGGCGACACTGATCACTGTCTAGGACAACTTTAATCCTTTGACTAGGTCTGCATTTTAATCTTTGTATCTACAATATATTTCACATATACAGTTAACAATATACAGACACTTGATACTGGATGTCAGCGGCCTCCAACCACTGGGGTCTATTTCACATGCAATACACCAGATTGTGACTGCAGCAAGACGGAGGGACTCCAGTTAAAAATGACATTTTATCACTATATTAGTGGCATGAATCTTGTTGGTAGATCAAATATGCTTAAGATTACAGTATTGCCCACAACTCGTATATCCCCCTCATACAGAAGGATGGTTAGACACTGCAGCTATATAATCGGGAGTAGACCTAGGTTAGGCTCTACATAAGTTCCAGTGCAGCAGTCTGTTTAATCAGTTCAGGGTGGAACTAGACCAACTGGACCCCAATTTAGGGACCACCACTGATCTAATAGTCAAGTCTAGGGAGAAGGACAGTTACAAAAATACATTAAAATTTACATTCCTTTAAGACTATCAAGTATTTTGGCTTCTGCTCTTAGTAACATGCATACACAAGCTTGGTGAGATGCAGCATGTTTTATTGTTCCTGTATTAGGAAATCCATTAGAGATGGCTGCACTTTAGATTAGCTCTGTGCTTAACCTTATACATAATCATCTTCTCACAAGTACAAAACATTTAAAAGAAACGTGAAGGTAGTGGGAAATCACATGATGGTGAAAGGAGAGTCATCACACCAAGTATATGGTTGTTTATAAGAATTACTGAATACCATCTCAATACAGCTGCTGGACCCAATGGGCCTGATTCATTAAGGAAAGTCTGTCAAAAAAGGAGTAAGTTTTGTGCTGGACAAAACCATGTTACAATGCAAGGGATGCAAGTTAGTTTATTATTTTGTACATAAGTTAAAAACTGGTTGATTTTTCATGTAGCACACAAAAATTTGATAGCTTCATATTTTATACTGAAATTTAAAGTTGATCTAGGACATGACCTACCCCAACTATAAATCTGCCATCACATTTTAAATTTAACTCCCCCGCCAATGCAACATGGTTTTGCCAAGGTGCAAAGTTACTCAATTTATTTGCTTTACTTTCCTTAATGAATCAGACCCAATGAGTTTACATGTCATTGCTGTTGTCATCTCTGTTCCTCCTTTGGTGCTCTCACTGTCACTGAATATGAGAACAACTGTCCTGGCTCTTTTTCCAACAGCGAACATTATATTAACGAAAAACATCGTTTTACACCCAGTTACTCCAAACTGAGAGTGAAGCACAAAAGCAGAAGCTTCCCCTATAACCAGCAGAACAAGGACACTTATGATAGATGGTGACAGACAGTTATGATTGCTCAATAGTTTACTTTTTAAGATTTCTACAGTGCCTGGTTCATATTTTGTGTCTCTACCTTCCGCTGTTTCTCTTCATTCCAATAGTACCACACCACCGGTAGCTGCACAGAAATGCCTCTCTCTGAGGACTGCTTTGTTATTGGAGGCTGATAACGCTGCTGCCTAACAATAGCCACAAGCACTTTCTCCCCCTAACAACTATAATTGTTATTCCAGCACCTTATGTATCAATGGTTTGCCCTCTTAGTTTGTAAGCTCAGGGCCATTTTACCTTCTGTTTCAGGTCATTGTATATAATCTGTTTATATCATGATCCCCTCAATGTACAGCGCTGCGTAACACAGAACTTTATAATTAAAAAATAGTAATAATAATTGTGTTTTGAAGACAATTAATGAGCCAGGAGATGAGTTTATCTACTTTACAGACATTTTATACATCAGATCCAAAAGAGATGCAGTTTGAAAGGTGATTAGCACAGTGGGTTTTTTGGAATACCTCCATGCACACTTCCATGTTACCCTTCTCACATTTAGTGTTCAGCACTAAACCGAAATAAAAATAAATACATCAGCATAGAGAAACATGCCTTATTAAGCCCCAGTTTAATTAATTAAGACAGGTGTTTACAATAGTGCTACTACCATTGTTGATCTCTTGAGTTACAATACCATATATAACCATGTTCATTGTAAGTTGCTCACTAGTTAAAAGAATCCCAATATATTTTCTTACTTCTTATATTTCACCTGTTCATCTCCCACCAGCATTGCGCTGACTGATGCTTTCATTGTACCATTGGAGGCTAATGATGCCGCACTCACATGCTGCACTCACTTACGGGTGAATTGGCCTTGCTTGAAATCTTTCACTGACTAGATCTTTCATTGAAACTTCTGCTGTCTGTAATGGATGACAAACAGGAGAATCTAAGGAGTGTAAGATTCTCAGTCATGTTCATTATACCCTAAGGAATGTCTGGGGAACATATGCTATGTATAATGTCCCATTTAGATACAAGAATGTTGTTTTTTTTAATGTGGCAACATATCTCAAATTATAATGTTAAAACAGGATTTTTGTTTTTTGCAAATAAAACAAAAAATGGAGTTTGCGTTTGTTATTTATTGTGCCTATGTGGTTTATTATTAAAATATTATACATATCTTAAAAGTATGTAACCATATCAGTAAATAACAATTGTGTACGTAATGAAAGAAAATAGAATCATGTTTTGGAAATAAAGAAGATTTTATAAAAAGTGTTTTACCAAGAATAAAGTGACACAAATTATTTTAAAAGACCAAACATTTTTCATGTAAAAGATATAAGCAACACTCAGTTGATTTATTATGTATTGTAAGCTCTTTTACCAAAATGTATGTTACAAGCCGCGGCGATGCCCAGCCACCGCGACTCCCCTACCTCCGTCCCGGCCGTCGCTATGGCGACCGGGACGTTACTTCCGGGGGCTCGGCCCGGCCGTTGCCTAGGCAACGGTCGGGAAGCTGTGTGTTAGAGCGCCGTGTCCCAGCAAGGGGAACTGCTGGGCGCGTGCGCACATAGATAGCCTGTGGGCTAATTAAATATGGGCAGTATTCTGACAGAGCTAGGCTCTGTTTGGTTGTGGTTAGTATTTAAGGCAATGCTACCTCATTGCCGGTTATAGCTTCTGTGCTCCAGTCTGCTGACCTGCTTGTTCCTGCTCTAGTCTTCTGAGACCACTTCTGATTTACCGTGTATGACCTTTGGTTTTGAACTGACTCCGCTTGTGTATCCTGTGACCCTGATCCCTGGCCTATTTACCGTTTCTGCTATCCGCCTGTGACCCCTGACTTCAGCTTGTTTACTGATACCGCTGTCTGCTGCCGGCCCTTGACCTCTGCGTGGACCTGACTCCGCTTGCCTGGGTTCTCCCCAGCCGGTACACACTTCACGACCCTCTGTCAGTCTGCAGCCCAGTCTGTCCCCACCATCAGGCAGTGGCGGATCCAGGGGGGGGCGATCGCCCTCCCTAGCAGAGACTTGCTGCCGACGGCTGCACACTATGTGCTGGTCCGTCCAGCCGTGACAGGCAGGGACAGTGTGCTGCCCGGCTGCTCTGATTGTGTTTTAAACACAATCAGAGCGGCCGGGCAGCACACTGTCCCTGCATGTCACGGCTGGACGGACCCGCACATAGTGTGCAGCCATCGGCAGCCTTAGATGTTAGAAAGGGGGCGGGGCCTAAATCGCCCCCCCCTAAATCGCCCCGGGTGCAATAGATTTCTAGATCCGCCCCTGCCATCAGGGGCTCCAGTGAACACCTGACTGGCAGAGTAGATTCCGTGCTGTGTTGTGCCGGGTGGAGGGGTTCCTAACAATGTAGTGTAAGTAATAAAAGTATTGTGCATTTGACATGTTACAAGGGTAATATTTTTGTGTTTTGCTGAGGTTAATTGTTTTGGAAGTTCTTCCACTTTACTGATAATCTGTATAACAAAATCTGCAAACCTTTCACAAGTAAATTTTACCCATAAGCTTTGAAAAAATACAACAGTATTTAAAGTTAAAAAAATTACACACGTGGGGCTGTTGTTTTTTCCCTTAAAAAATGTTCCAGGTTCCAACAAGCTTTTCTATATTATTAACTGTATTAAGTTAGAGTGAAATATTGCAGTCAAAGTTAATTTAGAAATGTTACAATTTTTATGATGTTTTACCTATCGATTCTTTGTTTGATGATAAATTCTATTTTGCAGAAAAGAAATAATTGCGAAATATGGCTACAAAATAAATAAAATATTACTGTTAATAATGTGTTTACACCAAAGCTTCAATGATGCTGAGATACTAGTCGCCCATTAAACTATATACTCAACACTAAGGATACTTTCACCGTTTCCAAGAAGACAAACTATTTTCTCTGGTTTCCAGTTTCCTTATGGTTTCCAGCTCATTGTCACTTTCTTTGACTCCACATTCTTGTTGCTACATTCTGCTGTCACTACCCTCATTTTCTCTTCTCATTCCTCAAAATGTCCCAACCTTTCCATCTACCATTATCTTTCTGCATGACTTTTTGTAACCCTTCTGCCTACGTAAGTCAATGACCTCTCTGCCTTTGCTATCAATCTACTGACTTTCAAACCCATTATGCTGTTTCTTTCAATACATGATTTCACTATTAGTATTATTATATGTTTTTGGTATTATAACATGGAGAACGGACTAATGGAGAATTATGGAGATGGATAATTGAATACTGTACAACATTAAATCTGAACTAAGCAAATCCAGTTAAATAAATCAAGTTTCAAGTTCCGCTTTGTAAACACAAATAAAACAACATCAATGTGCCATAAACTTTGTTCTGTCCATGAGAGCCAAATTACTTTAGCACATAAAATGCAGTAAAACAATGGTAGGTGTATACTTGAAACAACATTGTAGGTTAATAAAATATTAAAGGCCAGTGAAACTTACTGATAAAAACGGAAAACTACCTCATTCTAGTATGAACTCTGGACAAGCAGCCCATCACCTTGGTTTCAGGGCATCTTTCCGACTGGGTACGATGGGCAGGTGCCCAGGGGCCCAACTGACAATGGGGCCCGAAGCAGGACTCCTATAAAAAAAAATAAAAAAAAATTACCTTTTAAGGTAACCTGACCATTTAGGTCAGGTGGCGATCCGGCTCCCTCCCTGGTCCGCTCTTCCATGCTGCACTTGCAGTGAATGTCGGGCCTGATGACGTCATCATGCCTAACATTCATCGCAAGCACAGCACAGAGGAGTGCACCACGGAGGAGTGCAGGACAGCGACAAAGTAGAGAAGGGGATCAGACTCGGAGAGCAAGGCGATTGATAGGTAAGTCAAGGGGGATTTGAGAAAAAAAGTGATACATATGTGTATATATATGTGTATATATATAAAATCACTTTTCTTTTACACACACACACACACACACATTATATATATATATATATATATATATATATATATATATATATAGGGGCCCCGGTGCACTGCCTTGTCCGGGGGCCCTGCTTGGTTTCCTTATACTCCCCTCATTCCCGGAAGATCCCTTTTTTGAGACACATATTCTAAGCTGTCCAACAGAATAAGAAAGGCATTGTCTTTTACATGGGGGATTTTAATATAGCTCCAGATCCCAGATTGGACAGGTCTACCTCCACTGCGGCCCGGTTCCCTCCTCCTGCTATCTCTCTGGCCCAGAATTTTTCTCAGCTTCTTGCCAAATTTGATCTATACGATGTTTGGAGAGCAAAACACCCCAGGGAACGGGATTAAACATTCTTTTCCTCGATGCACAACTCCTTTTCTCGTATAGATCTCCTCCTCTCCAATAAATAGTCTCTTCAGCGGGTTTCCAACACTGTGATTATGCCTATTACATGGTCAGACCTTGCTCCGTTAACTTGGTGCTTGGAGGCCCCTGCTAGAGATTCTCCCCCACAGCCCTGGCACATGGCTGAATATGTACTGTTGGAGGATTTTGGAAAACCGGTCCTGAGTGAGGCACTAGATTCCGCCCCAGAAGACACCTTGGAATACACGCTCTGGTGCGCTTTGAAGGCGGTCATGAGGGGAGCGGCTATACAGGCTGTGGCTAGAATTAGACACACCCACTTGGAGGTGATAGCATCTTATGTAGCCCAGATTGTTACACTAGTGCAACAACATAAGCTCAACCCCTCTGACCCTGCCATTAAAGCATCTTTGAATGATCTCCGGAAAAATTTAAGCTCCATCATGTTACTACAGGTGAACGACGACATAGCCAGGTTAAATCAAAAGTTTTATACATTGGGAAATAGGGTGAGTAAACTTCTGGCTCGTAAACTTAGGGGAAAGAACGCCATTAATCGTGTTAAAGCTCTTGCAGGCCCTCGAGGATCCCATATCTATGACCTGTCGGACATTGCTGATCATTTTGCCGCTTACTATGCGTAGCTTTACAATCTTCGCCAGGACCACTCTCAGCCTCACCCCTCTCCTACTAGTATAGCTGCCTTCTTAAACTCCCTCCCTCTGGTCTCATAAATGACTTTTACCTTGCCTTCCGGGGGAAACTCGGCTCAGTGCTCACATCTCTATTTAATAATGCCAATGAGGAATGATACTTACCTTAAGAGATGTTGGAGACTAGGATAGCTACCACCCCCAAGCCTGGCAAGGACCCTGCCCACTGTCAGAACTATAGGCCAATTGCGCTCTTAAACACAGATTTTAAATTATTTGCCAAACTGATTGCTAATTGACTTAACCCTATCCTGCCAAGCCTTATTAATCAAGACTAGGTTGGTTTTGTGTTGGGCAGATAAGCCCAGATAACACACCCTGGGTTCTTAATATATTGTCTACCCACATGACTCGGGCTCAAACTCTGCTGTTACTCTCGCTAGATCCCGAGAAGGTGTTTGACAGGATTCACTGGGAATACCTGAAGGCCATCCTTGTCAAGTTTGAGTTTAGTGGTTTCTTCCGCCAAGCAATTTGTACCCTGTATAGTTCTCAGTAATGGATTCCTGTCGGTCCCTTTTGATATTACCAATGGAACCAGACAGGGCTGCCCGCTCTCTCCACTCATCTTCACACTGGCAGTGGACCCCCTGGCGGAACGGATCTGGACAACATCCGCTATCACTGGCACCATGATTGGGGATATCCATCATAAGATCTGTCTATTCACAGACAATGTACTTTTGTTCTTTACTGAGCATGAGACCTCTTTTCCTGCCTTGCAGGATGTCCTTGGAGCATACTCTGAGGCTTCTTACTACAAACTAAATCCTACCAAGTCCAAAGTTATGGGGGTGGGTTTAGCACCAGATAGACTTCTCTCACTACAATCTACTTACAAATTCCACTGGTGCTCCTCATCTCTTAAATACTTGGGAATCCATATCCCATCCCATCCTGAAGATCTTATAGACTGTAACTATACCCCATTCCTGCAACAGTTATAGCCCTTACTACCTCATGAGCGGAGTTTGAGGTCTCGTGGCTCGGTAGGAGAGCTGCACTCAAAATTATGCTCTTGCCAAAAATCCTGTACTTGTCCAGGTCCGTTCTAGTCTTGGTACCCTGCCAAATACTCAACAAATTTTACACGAGTGCCTTGCGTTTTGTGTGGATAGGCAAGCGCCCGAGAATAGCTTGTTCACGTCTGTTCAACATAAATTAAGAGGTGGCCTGGCAGCTCCCAACCTGAAACTCTACCAAGAAGCTGCTAGGCTTAACCAGCTTAAAGACTGAACAGCTACCCACCCTCACAAACTATGGGTCACTTGTGAAAGCCAAGCGGTTTACCCATTCCCGATAGAGGACTTGCTTTGGCTAGATGGGAGGTCTAGGCCTAGTGTTAGGGACTTCTTAGCGAGCTGAGATAAAATGGTTAAGATTATTCAGGACTTTTCCCTCCCCACCTTCCATCTCTGTCTTCTTGCAGTGGCAACATTAATTCCCCACCTGCAACTGGGTCTTTGGATCTCCCGAGGAGTCACTAAGGCATCAGACCTCTTTGAGCAGGTTATCTTGGTCTTGTTTTCCTCTCTCTAGGAGTGCTACCAAATCCCGACTTCGGACTTCTACAAATACCTTTGGGTACTTCATTGGATCCAGTCACAACAATCCTGCCCATACCCAAAGAATCCAGCTCTCCCGCCTCTCTCCAAAATTATAGCAAAACCTCAACATAGCTATGTGATGGAAACTATAGGCTTCAAATATTCCACTTCAGCCTCTTCCCCCCTGATGAAGTGGTTCACTTGGTCTGATTACTATGCTACTCATAGGAGCGCACTCTCGCCTTCTGGGTCCAACTAGGATCATACTATCTTTTCTTGAACCTCCCCCCTCCTTAGGGGCCTATTACATACCCCATATGACTACCTACTTATAGCAGCTCCAGGGATTGAGTCCATCACTCATACCTCTTACCCTCCCTACGTTTATGTTTTACTTGTACTATAACCTTGTCTCAGTTATTTTGGTTTGATATGTGTTTTGTATGTGTTAACAATACCTGATGCTTTTAAATGCCACTTAACCTTTGATTGTTCATGTATAGATATGCATACTCTGTCATATTTCACTTGTGTTATTTTTTGCTCTTTTCTAATAAAAAACCTTTTTTGAGTTAAAAAGCCAGTGAAACTGAAAATCTAGTTGGTTCAATGTAGCATCCATAGTGTTCAGTAAAATGTTTTTATTGAAGTCACCATAATAGAATTTTAGATCTATAATATAGCGTTATTTTATATACCTGGTTTAATGCAACCTATGGGTACATGTAGATGCTGCAATTTAGATAGCAAATTATGTATGGGGACAAAAACACTGATAATCCTTATCTCCAAAGCCATCGCATGTGCCACATGAAATGTGACCGTGTATGTCATCATAGTCCAATTCCGCTAATGTAGCCCAAGCACCAAACATATTTCAGATTTGCTCATACACATAAATAAGTGGCTAAATCTGTCAGAGCTATAGTCACCCAACTGTCAGGCTGAGCCAAAATGGACAGTATATGGCCAGCTATAGTCTTCTCTAGTAACATTAATAATGAAACCTTTGGGCAAATGGTCATAGAAAATGGTAGATTCTACTCTCAGACCTGGAAGTGCTCTTGTTCTTACTTTATTCAGCAAAAATAGCTGTAAACTTTTTCTACCTGGATGCAGGGAATTTGCCTTCTCTGCATACACTATATGGACAAAAGTATTTGGACGCTTGACCATTACACCAACAGGGACTGTAATGACATTGTATTCAAATGCATATACTTTAATATAGAATTTGTCCCTCTTTTATAGCGATAACAGTTTCCTCTCTTCTTGGAAGGCTTTCCACAAGATGTTGGAGTGTTTCTACAACATCTTGAGGACATGTTGGAATTTTGTGTCCATTCATTGAGGTAGCATGGTGGCTAAGTGGTTAGCACTTCTGCCTCACAGCACTGGGGTCATGAGTTCAATTCCTGACTATGGCTTTATCTGTGTGGAGTTTGTATGTTCGCCCATGTTTGCGTGGGTTTCCTCCAAGTGCTCAGTTTTCCTCCCACACTCCAAAAACATACTGGTAGGTTAATTGGCTGCTATCAAATTGACTGTAGTCTCTCTCTCTCTCTCTCTCTCTCTCTCTCTCTGTCTGTCTGTGTATGTATATTAGGGAATTTAAACTGTAAGCTCCAATGGAACAGGGACTGATGTGTATGAGTTCTCTGTACAGCGCTGCGGAATTAGTGGCGCTATATAAATACATTATGTACCGATTAAGGCCATAGCAGTCTATATACATCCAGACAAGCTACTTAAGATAAAAGAAATAAAAATAGTATTCTAGAAATTGCATCAAATTGGTAAATATGCCATTAGTGACTTGCAGTACTGCGTATTCTTTAAATATGAAGTCTATTAGTAAGTGGGTTAGTAAGCGAGTTTAACAGTGCAGCAGAGCTGGGAAAAGACATAATGTCCCTTTATCTTTTTGTGTTTATTTACTGAATGACTAGTTAAATCTCTCTGTACTCCAGTGGATATAGGGCCCATTTACTAAGAAAAACATAAATTACATAAATTATGTGAATCAGAGTTTAACCAGGCTCTGCTCACCTGTAGAATTCTTTACTACACAAGTATTGCAAGTACTGACGTAGAGAAGTGGGGCAGCAGTGTAGAGTGAAGAGCACTGCCCAGCTAAACTGAGAAGGCTAAAGAAGTAATTCACAATCATTTGCAGGGTTCCTTGTGAGGGATAAGTGTAGTAAAGACATTATTATATCACGTTATGTTGAAGTACTTCTTTATTTTAAGCAAAAATAAAAATATGCTTCCAACAGGTCCACCAAAATATGCTTCCAACAGGTCCACCTTTAGATTGACAGACTAATGATAATTGATGCTCTTTAAATATGAGTGATATTTATACTTTCCGCTGAAATAAAAGTCATCTTCTAACTTTATTTGCTCAACTTAAACAGGAGCACATGCAGTATCAGTTACATAGAGTCTTTCTTATCAGAAGGATATACAGCGTACGCATTAAGGAATGCTGATCTGTTCTTCATCAAACATATCTTTTTTTGAATGATTTGTATAAATCATCAACTTGACCTAAAATCCCCCAAGGAGGAACTTAGAAGGTAACGGAAAGATGGATTTGTAAAAGTGACATTGACAAACCTTGTAAAGATCACAGTAAGCACAGACATGAAAGATACATCTACTTAGCAAAACTTGTAATACCATCAAGGCTTTAAGCCAGGGCTTGGTCCTCGTAACACAACATTGCCCCCTCTCTCTAGATTGAAAGCGCTCACAAGCAGAGCCTATCTTACCCATTGTTTCCTGTCCACTTTCATTCACCCTTGTATATTGCACTCTATGTACCCTTTATCCAGTGCTGCAGGCATTTGTGCCGCCCTATTAATAAATGTTTATGATGGTTATGATGTCCAAGCCATGAAAAGCCTTATTTGGAGGACACGAAATAGGCAAGTTGCCATTTAAAAAAAATACCTGAAAGGGTCAATATTAGACTAACTCAGCTAGTCCACTCTATAGGGTATATTTACTAAACTGCAGGTTTGAAAAGTGAAGATGTTGCCTGTAGATACCAATCAAATTCTAGCTGTCATTTTGTAGAATGTACTAAATAAATGATAACTAGAATTCGATTGGATGCTATAGGCAACATCCCCACTTTTCAAACCCGCAGTTTAGTAAATTTACCCCTTTGACTCATTTACTAACATTGAATTTAAGTGCAGAAGTTGCAATGAATCACAGTTTTCCTTTACTGACTAGCTTGTATCTGTAGAGTACAATTCCTATCCTATGCATTATTTAACTAATTAACCTGAAATAACTAGTGAAATGGCACATGTATCTGCCCATTGCACCCCTCTAAGCTTAGAGGTGGAACAAGGGAGGTAAGGGGTGATCTTCCCTCCTTTACATTACAGAGTAGGAAGCAGGCGCAGATGCAGGTGTTTGCTGCTTCCCCCTGGTTAAAGAGCCGTTGTGCGGACCTTGCCCTGCCTATAGATAAAAAACTGAACAAAAGGAAGAAAAAAAGCCCCTACCCCCAATAGGGAATCTAGCTCTAGTGCTGCCAGCATAGGCTGGTACTGGCAAAATCAGGGGTATGGAAAGCATAGGGTTCGCTCAAAAATGCTCATACCAACACTAAGTTATGCCAGCCAGGGCTGGTTAAACTATAGCAGGAAAAACAAGTGCGATGTCCCACCGTCATAGCTCCAACCAGCCCAAGGCTGGTCAGTACTGGGCTGAATTGCCTAGGTGGTCTGAACTACAAAAAATTATGGGCCCCCTTTGTAGGACAAGCCCGCCACATGCTCATAACACTAGGCCTGGGCAGTGGGTGTGAGTTAATAATAAAGGCCTGATTATCCAATAGGCTGACAAGACAGCATCATAGGTCACAAGGTTTTGGGGGCGCTAACATTTTGGGGCTGTAAAATTGTGACAGAGAGAGGTAAATATAAGAGAATAGTTCTTCTCGAAGGTAAAACAAAAAGCATGAAAGAAAAATGTAGTAAGGTTTTAATCTTGACAAAGAATGAATCATCCTCAGTCAGGTGCTTGAGCATAAGCGAGAAGTAGAAACAAGAACAGTGACAGATGCAGACACAACAGCCCACTCAGGGGCGCACGCAGGATTTTTAGAGGGGGTATTTCCCCACCCCCCCCCCCTCCCCACCCCACCCCAAAAAAAAAAAAATACAATACAGCACCGCCGCGGACGCTTCTTTGACAGAGCCGCGGCTGCTGTATAGTACAGTGCCGTAAGTAGGGGCACTTTTGTTAGCGGAGGGGAGGGGTTTCTGGAGACCCAGAAACCCCCCTGCGTGCGCCCCTGCCCCTCTCCCCACCCTCGGTAGTGTGCGTTCATCACTCCGTTTCTCTATGCAGTTGTGAATTTAATGAAAACGAAGTGAGTAACAAAGATTGCCGTGACCCGTTTAAAAAGCCAAGTGGAGCTGAGTTTTGAGAAGGAACACTACACATTTATTAGCCTGGGGTGGTCTAAACCCTTAATCAGACCCTGTTAATAATTTAAATGAAAGTTATATTATATCATTTTTGGATGGTGCACTACTGTTCCCAGCAGGACCTGGCTGCCTTTATGTGGTTAGGCATGCTGGTGCTTGTAGTACTAATCTTTCAATAAGTATGCCTAATAAACCATTAACCTGTTGCAGATGCATTTTAATGTGGAAGATGTTATATAACATTGTTTCACCCTGTTTCCATGTAGCATTTGTCTATGGGACCACCACAAATTCTATAAATTGTCATAACTGCAAAAATATGAATCAATGGTGTCATAGAGTCAATGTGATGTTTTTGTTGATTGAACCGCATCATATTTTAGCATCATTTAGAAATAGCAGAGATCATCTATACAAGTTAAAACATATGGTTCCTGCAGTGCAAAATCCATATGCACCTATTTTTTCACAAATGAACCCAATTTTATGCCACACACATACATCAAACAGATGGCGTCTGTATTTGTGCTAATTTTATATGTTGTAAAGACAATAGTTGGATGGATTGGTGGCATTCACAACTAAATGCAAGCTAGACGCACTTTTGTGTGTCATTTTATGCCCCCATTTAAAAATGAGAATATATATAGGACAAAATATTTTAATATGATTCAAGGGGTGAAGAGGATACATTAATGGAGGCATTTTCTGGTTTGAAAGTGGCCACAAAAGCTTTGTTTCCCCTGCAAAGTAACTTGTTTGTACACATTCTTGGCGGTGATAGAAACTGGACCACAGACTATACATTTAACATGATGCATTAAAACAACAATACACACACTTTCAGGTAAACACCCCCAAAAATATGGGACAATTCCAAAAACTGACCATACTTATTTAGACATGTGCTCGTCCACTCATCTACCAAATTCTGGCATTTGTCATAAGAAGCCAGAGTCATTATCAGATATGAAGAGAAGAGGAGGAGAATGTCAGCTCATATGACCAGTGAATGTGAAGCTACCGTAATCATGATTTTAGTCTTATTTAATAATCAGTTTAACTAGTGCCTTATGATTTTATATAATTATTAGACGTTTGCAGCCATGTGAATATATATATATATAAAATTTCAATATTTATATATTCCTTAATAATTTTTATTTCACCAATCCATAAACTGGAATATGCTTCTCTTAATTGTTATGCACAAAGCAGACAATTCAGTGACTTTTAGCAAAATGAAATGACCTCTAGTGTTTACAGTTGAACTCCAGGATTCTCAAGTAATGGTTTTCAAGTGCATAAGTATAATGTTTGTGCTTGATGAGTGACTATATTGTTGTAATTACCGGTAGGTTGTTTCCATGTATATTCTTTAATCCAAAGTAATGTCTGTTGTCCCTTCATCATAGATCTCTAATATAGGCATAAAAGACAAAATATTAAAGTAAGGATTTATTGTTTTCAATAAATCATGTGCATTAGACAGCTTTATCTCTGGAGCTATGCAGCAGCAACTGACCCTTAGAACGTGTATGCTCCATTCCATTTTCCCAGTATACATACAGTTTACTGATGGAACTGACTGTGTGCTGTTCACCAGTCCTATTTAAAACTATTAGCAGCTGCTTGTGCCACTTTTTGTCATCAAGACATGGGGTCCATCCACATTAAAATGTGTGAAATAGCTACCACTCAACTCTGTTTTTGTACTGTTGTCTTGCCATGGATGCCCTTCTACTACTGAAACTTACTTTATCAAAAATAGAACTCTTTGTGTACAGCTTTCACCACCAACCTCTCACCCTAAATCTTACTTCTGAGAATAGCTCTACAATCACTCCTACACCCAGTGGTATCTAAGGGTCACCAAAGACTATGCCCTCTTCTTCATTCCTCACATTCATTCCCTCCAGTTCCTGCCAACTTCACCTTTGCTGAGCTCGCCCTTATGTACACAATAAACTACCAAAACACAACGCTCAACAACTTATTTCTTGATCATTGTTTGCAACCACCTTCTAATTGGTCTTCACATCTCCTTACTGTCACCACTTCAAAGCACTTAAATGAGATTGTTGACCCATTAATACACAACAGGCTGTTTGGAGGGCATTAAACTTCATGAAGACTGTATGCACCACTGTGAAATGGTCTGTTCCTCTGCAATACTCGATATGTATGAAATAAACCCACAACCTCACTCATCTCTATATAAAACAGTTGTTACAAGCATGAAAATATAGTCCCTATACTGAGTGTAAAACCAACATTAAGTATCAGAAGCATAATGTTTTTTCCCAATTTAGCTTTTAAAAGCCTAAAATAAATTTATCATAAACATATATAATGCAAAAAGTTACTGTTTAACAGCAGATAGCAAAAATGCTAAAATGTAAGTAAAACAGTTACAAGGTGCCATGTCGTTGAGGGATTACACTCATTTTTATATACTAGTACACAATAATAGTGAAAATTAGCACTGTATGTGACAGACTGCAGATGTACTCATGGTAAATAATAATAGTGTATCACAAAGCAAATGTGTAGCAATTTGACATTTGAGGGCCATGAGCTTTAAATCTTCTTGATTACATTTCCAATATAAACAGCATATTTTTATGAGGTGATTCCCATATCATATTCGCCTTACATTAATTTCCTTTGCAACATATCATATATAGTACATTCCAAGCCCTGAGTGTGCTCTAGGCATCATACCCCAACCCACCTAGAAGTACCCCCCTACTCACACCTCTATGGGGCACTGCAGAAAGCAGCACTACATCTGTTAGTAAATATCCACGCAAGGTGTCTCGCTACCATTGCAGAGGTACCTTGCGCATATATTTTCTGAATTGAATCTGCCCCATACTGTATTAATCCCATTTAAAATTCTAAAGAAATGAAATTAAAAAAACATACATTTCATATATTAAATAGTGTTTTGAATGCACTTAATGGATCTCATTTACAGTCGGACGCAAAGTCCGTTTTAGGTGCATCCAACAATAACGCAGTTGAAACTTGCGACAGCTTGCGACTCACTACAAGAGAATGGGAGGAACGTGGAATTGTGAAGGCGTGACCATGTAAATACATCCTAGTCGCAGTGAGGCGCAGACGCAACACATGTCAAAACAGGGCTAAAGCTGTGCGGCAGGAATTAGGTGGTGCAAGCGTTAGCTAGCTGCAGGAACTGCTCGCAGCTCAATAGGGTATTACGAATGGGATGCAACTGGGGTTGCTTTCCACTCGCAATACCCTACCAAGCTGCGGCACACTCCCACTCCTACACTCCTTAAACTGACTTTGCGTCCGACTCTAAATGAGAACCAATATGTTTCTCCTTAATTATACTGTATCATATAATCCATGTGTGTGCAGCTATGCTGTGGTTTTACAAGGGCCTTCCACAGCAGTCAAGTCTTTCTTGGTGATAACTCTTGTTTCAGTCACTCAATTACCCTGGCTCAGGCTATCCGGGCCAAAGACTGCTCTCTCAGCCAATTAGTAATCATGCAGATGTGTTCAGCTCATTGAAAAGAGAAAAAGTCATTTAGACTTGTGGAGAAAAGCTGCAGACATAACCGCAGCTCTAATATATAATAAAATTTATGCCGACAATATAACAAAAACTAACACATTTGTAGAACGTTTTAGCTATGCAAAAAATCTCACAATTCCCCTAAACTACCAAATCTAAATGATATGTCATGCAGATTATAATGTAGCTTTAAAACATTTTTTATTACAGTTCTGGTATAGCAATTTTCCTGTCTTATCTGTTCTTCCACGTATTAAGGTTTCTGTTACTAAGATGATAATGGCAAAGATGAGTTCATCTTGCAGGTCATATTGATTTCTCTGAGGAGTACAAACCTGCTGTCAGTGAAAATGTATCATGTCAGTGCACCCTTGTCAACTACTTCATAGGACCACACAATAAAAGATATTTTGTATGAATTACCAATGAGATGTTCCCACTGTGAACAAAGCCTACTATCCTCAATTGTCATGTTCTTGCAATGATCCTGAGATAAACCATAATATGGATTAGCAGTATATTATTACTCTAGTTGATAGTTTGGCCTGCTGTTGCACTTGGGAAAAAAGTAATAGAGAAACCAAAGAAACAATGGCTTGCCAGGCTTTTCAAAGCAAAGGAAGAAAGTATTACTACTAAATTAACATAGTCCAATACAGAAGCAAATAAAACATAATACAATCAGATGGCACCTGAATGGGACTTGGAGGCGGATGTGTGTATATACATTAAAAGGTGATAGCAAGGGTATTGTCACCTTAAATCAAAGACCTTACAGAAACAATTGCACAGTAATTTAATACTAGATAATCTACTAAATGACCTTTTTATCTAATTGTTCCTGATGTAATGTGTGAACGTTTATACTAGTTTATGATTCATGGTACTAGTAGGGTTCAAGTTGTTAGAGCTACCTGCCAATCCTTATCTTAAATAACATATATATATTGCTTTCTGATTGCACTTTCTTTTTAGGTTTGTTTTTACTAATTCCTATCTCATTTGGTTAAACAAGATTTCATAATAGGGAAACTATCAGTACCTAGACCAGTGGTTCCCAAACTTTTGCAGTTCGCGGCACCCTTAGAGTCTCCATCATTTTTTCAAGGCACCCCTCCAAAATAATTACTGAATAGTCCTGTTTTAGAAGTAGTTAGGTCAAAAAATTGTAATAAGTATTTAGGTCAGGACAGAAATACTTATTTAGTTGTATGCAAAAATGCCCCCTCTGCATCCAGACACACTGCCCCCTCTGCATCCAGACACTCTGCCCTCTCCTCACGCTGTCCCCTCTGCTCTCTCACGCTGTCTCCCTCATCTGCCCTCTCTCAAGCTGTCCCCCTCCTCTCTCACACTGTCCCCCTTCTCTGCCCTCTCTCACGCTGTCCCCCTCCTCTGCCCTCTCTCACGCTGTCCCCCTCCTCTGACCTCTCTCATGCTGTCCCCCTCCTCTCTCACGCTGTCCCCCTCCTCTGCCCTCTCTCATGCTCCCTCTCACTCTGTCCCCTCTGCCACGTGCCAGCCATAGAAAAACAAACAACACAAAAACTTACCAATCCACAAGTGACAAGCTGCGTGAGAGAGGAGAATGCTGGGTCCCGGCGCCGCGCGAATTGGTAAGTTTTTGTGTTCTTTGTTTTTTCTGTGGCTGGCCCAGGGCACCCCTGGGAGCTGCGGCGCACACTTTGGGAACCGTCGACGACCTAGACTGTTCGGTGTAGGCTGGTATACCCAAAGTAATTAAAACTAATGAAACCTTCAAGGAAAGAGGTAACATAGATTCCAGGGTTCGGTATGAGGAACCCAAGAAGTCGCTACTCCTGGGACTTGCAAAATAAAAGGGGACACCGTGTTGTCTTTCAATTTCAGTCATTTATATGCTTATTATCACCTCATGGTTGTCCTAAACTGAGGTCAATAAGTGATAGTAATCTGATAAAAATGGGTTTGTGTGTAACTATAGATTACAGAAGTCTACCGACCACACCAACAGGCCCTAATATGGTCTGGATCCTCAAGATATGCATTATAGAATACATGTCGTCCTATAAAGCGGACCTCTAAGACATGGCGAGATGGAAGTAAATGTGCTGATTCATCCTACCATCCTATCTACCTCCCATTTTACCCAACATGGAGAACATTATTATACTAGACCAGAGTTGTCATTAAAATTAAATTTGTTATGTTGACTCCAACCAGGGCCTTATCTGTGTGGAATTTGTATGTTCTTCGCGTGTTTGAAGGTGTTTCCTCCAGTTTCTACACACAGTCCAAAGACATACTGGTCGGCAAAATGGCTTCTGATAAAATGGAGATCTGTTCAGGAATTTACATGGTAAGTTCCAATGGATATTGGAAATATCCATTGGGTTTATATAGTGAGTTTTTGTTTTTTTTTAAAAAAAGATTAAAACAAGATACATAATTTATTTAAAACTAAACTATTGATCATGGCTAAGCCATTGGTGTTGAAATTGAATATACATTTTAGGTAATTATTATTATTAGGTGATATTGAAGATATTTTATCTCTGTATCTTATAGTGATAGAAAATCTTCTATCGCCCAATTTACCATTCAAAGATTGAGGAGGAAGTTGAGCAATGCTCAGCTAACCAAACATACTGTCTAACAGCAGTAAGAGGATATTTACCACATACCATCTCAATCTGCGCATGCGTGAACTGGCTTGCTGGATTGTCCATATGCAGGGCCCGATCAACCCGAGGTCTAACTGGGCCCCAGCCCAGGGGCCTCGGGTATCCAGGGGACCCTTGAAAATGCTCAGCAGCATTATTGATCGGTCTGATCAATGCTGCTGATCCTGTCACTGTAGTTCTTCCCTGGTGCCTCAGTAAGGAGCTTACAGCGCGCAGCGGAAGGACTACAGTGACAGGAGAAGGAGGTAAGCGCTTGGGGGGAGAGGTGGCAGGCGGATAACAGGGGGGGGGGGTGCACAGGGGCAGGGGCCTCACAGAGGAATGGAGACCCTCTTAGCCCAGGGGCTCCATTCCCTTAATCCGACCCTGTCCATATGCACTGAAAGTGGAAGACCAGACTTGGGCTTCCAGGTCCAGATTCAAGAAAAAAAAAAATAAAGTTATATGAAACAAAAAGGAATAAAAAAAAGAAAAAAAAAATGAAAAAATGCTATAAATAATAATTTTTTTTTTGCCTATTTCATTACCCAGACTATCGTCATCCTGAGATGATGATAGCGATAAGGAGTACAGCGCTGGTACTAATACCAATACAGTAGTGTTTTGCATGGAGAAGCTTCGCTGATAGCCCCCAGCGAAGGCTACTGTCAGCGGTGACCAGCTATAGTCTTCTCCAGCCTGGGGACTTTGTTAAATAGGGAGAAACCCTAAATCTGACAAACACTCCTATTTGTGTTGGATCTAGGGCTATTCACCTATTAATAAATAGACCACTTAAACTTCGTCCTAGATTAAAAAAAATAACATCTGTTTATATTTGGCATAAGTAGATATAATTATAAATCTACATAGTCATCATTCCGAATACTAATGACAATTTTTAATTTCAGGGCTCAATTTCCATGAAAATCTGACCTGGGTTTTCTAATGCAAACAAAGCTGCATCTCCACCTTTTCAAAGACTGTTTGCTATGCAGTGCTGTCACCTCTGAATAGCTGGCAACCCCAACCTATGCAAATGTCACAGTAGGTCAAGTGGTATAAAATCACCTGCCCTCATGAATCATTGTTTTTCTACACAACCTCATCTGTCACACAGAGGACAAGGATGTAGATATCTGGTTCCCTTCCTCCTTGTGTCCCCTGCAAACTAAAGAAGTGACCCAATTTATTAAAATATTTATATGTATCATAAAATGTTCCATCTGAATCCGTTTACCTTTATTTATTAGTAACATGAACAGCAGGTAGCTAGCATTCTTACCCGCTTCTCAAAGTAATCACTATTTGGACAATGAGGACAATAAGCCCTGAGGCTATGTTTCTGCAAAGCTCTATGTTGCACTTATTTTGCATAACAATTCAGGGAGAGGCACTGCCTTGTGCTCCAGGTACAAGATCCTAACTTAAAAAAAATGCTGTTTAAGTCCCTGCAAGTTTTTATTGTTTGGAACCCTGTCCTAGTTCCATTTTCACTTATTAAAATAAAAATATGATCGGTCTCTATTTATCTGAAAACAGGTTTCAACGTTACATGAGAGGTTTGTAATCTTTGCTTAAGAGCACAGGATACATATAAAGGATGCTTTGCATTTACCAAACATTTCACAAACAGTTGAAATCTAAGGGGGAACTCAAATGTGTGAGAAGCTCCGACAGTGCTTCTCGCCTCTCTCGATTTGACAATCTACTATTTCCGGGTACTGCGGAACACTTCTATGGGGGGTAAGGAAGAATTGGCAAAAATACATCACTGTAGAGTGCCTTTTTGGACTGTTCCGGAGGTACTCCACGGCACACCACCAAGAATTTAATTCCTCTTTAAATGCCTAAAAATGCGGGTCCGTAGGGCATTCCATTTTGCACAAATGTACCTAATTGTTCACCTAGAGCATACATTGGTGTCCACACCCATTCCACCTTTTGAATAATATATGTCAATATTTTTATTACATTATTAGAGTTGTACAATAAATGCCATTTAGAATGTAAGGTACTGAAAGGTGTCCCATTTAAAATTAGACTGGATTTCCGCCACCTGCAAGCATCTGTAGAAATAAAGTCAAGAGTTTTAGTAAAAGTTTTGTGACCACAATTTAACATAGCAATGCTCCCGCAAATGGGCTCTCTCCTCCCCTAAAGCTCATTTAAGTATCTCATTCCACAAAACAAATGCTCATTTTCGCATGTGAATGCAATAGAATGTGCATGAGTGCACTTAGTTCGCATTTAGAATGGAATGTCCAAACTTTTGTCGCTGCCAACTTGATGCGCTAATCTGCACACTTCCATGCAAAATCAGCAGTCATGCAAAATAGGCATTTCTTCGTTTCTTTAATTTTGCATCTTTGGAAATTACCTATAATGAGCAGGTACACCACCACATAAAAATACACAATGACAACATTACAGATACATACATTAAAACAGACAGAAAGTGAGTTTTGCTCCCAAGAGCTTGCAATCAATACAATAAAACTGCAATAATGTAGAACATTAGCAATTCTGGGTACAACTGGACGCAACCTGGGTGTAATTTACATCCCAAAAATTTTGCACAGATGCGTCCAGCACTGCATCTGTAGCATATGAGTAAGGTTTACGCCAGGTGTACATCCACTGTCCAACACACACATACATGAAATCAGATTGTAAGCAATACAACTTGTAAACATTTGTTTTCATAGGGAAAAACACAATTGCTCTTAGACTTCATATAATACAGCATATACAGTATATACTTCCTTCTCGTGCATGTAACAAAACATTTTTTTGAAATACACACACAAAATACTATAATATATGTACGAGCAATGAAGAAAGCACCAATCAGGTTCAGAGGTGAAATTGCAACAACCAATCAGAAGTGGTTATCTAGATCAGCAGCAGCAGTGTACATAAGAATTGGTGCAAATAATATGGCTGCAAAATGCTGCAGTTATTAATACAGTTCCATGAACACGCCCTTACTGTACTCGGCCTATTTTAAAATGTCCCATCCCCCCTGCGCCGCGCCTCTTTTGGTGCCAGTGTGGATGTGTGCAGCTCTGCATAAGGGTAGCCACTTGAAGGTTTTTTTGTGGGCATGTGCAGGGTGAAATCTACACTACGCCAAGGGGCATATGTTTAACTCTGCATTAAGTCCTTCTTGTCCTAATTTAAACCACTCACCTGAAGCCTACTAGCTCTATACACACATAACATCACAGTAGCTTCTAAATATCCTTATCATTTACACTGATAAATTATTCAACATAAAAGACAAGCAATTCTCACACATTTTTCCATTTTTAGCTTTATTACTTAGTTTATACCATTTAAACTATAGAAAAAGGAAATATGCGAATCACGTTTACTTGAATTGATATTGCTGCTGTAGTTGAAAATTTGCAAATTAGTTCATTATTTCACAACATACTGTATTGAATCTAATTTAAAATTAATTGGTCAATGGATCTATTTTTTGTGGGGGAAGTTTAGTATAAGCTTCACAGAGGCATATAGACGTTTGCACATACTGACAATACTGGAGGAGTATATGGAAGTTAGCCTGTTAGTAAAACTGCATAGCAAAACAAAGATCTGCTCTTTAGAAAGCAAGTGTTCTTTTCATTTCTAATGTGTATATAATTACTGCAATGCAAACACAGCAGTCAGTTTTCACTACAATGTACTAAATGGTATCTTCAAATGGAAATTGGAATGAATCAGAAAATTGTGTTTGGGAAAGAATCTTTGTTCTTGGCATTGTATTTATTGTACATAAGCACCGTTGGTTACATAAGCTATAAACAATATAAACATTGAATGAAAAAAGCATATTTGTGGAGTTCACAAAATAAAGATTAGACATAATTTGTAATACACATTACACAACATATAAATGATATAATAGATAATAAAATATACAAATGCCTACTATACATTGCATTTATGTGGTGACTATGTAGTGTATTATTTACACATCCTGCAAGGTCATTTATGACCAAATTGTGAATTATAAACACCAGCTTGTCTTCTAAGCATATTTAGAATTGAACTTAGTGCAATGTCAAGTGCATATGTCCCTCATTGCACAGTTATTCCTCTGTATTCCTGTGTCTGGGGTGTAAAAGTTCTGCCTCTCACCCCAGTAGTTCCCCCACCATTTTGAACCTTTTTCTGATTTCTTCCTGTTTTAGCCTAATTTAGATATTATTGGAACAAAGAATAAGAGTATGAAAGATGGAGTAGTTGAGATACTGAATTTTGGAGCTACGTGGTGAGGGGGGAAATATAGCAAAAATGTCATAGGGATGAAAAAATGGGAAATCCAGGCCTAAGCTCTTAGGCTCTCCAACAATTTGTACTGTATTTAAAGATCTTGTTTGCATATTAAAGTCTGGTATATTTTGATGTTCTTTGAGAGTGCCGGGCAAGACCATGGCCTGTTCCTGCAAAAGATGAACATAGTGGACATTTCTCTACCTTTCAACTGCATTTACCAATATGCCCAATAAACATCTGATCAATATTAGATTATTCCTGGCTTCATGCTTGATTATGTGCCACACAGAGAAATATCAGGCCATTTGTTATTGGCTATGGTGTCACAGAATTATCTTTAATATTTTGGAATTTATCAATCATATAATTGCGCCTACATGATTAGGAAAGCTTAGGTCCTAGTCTTCCTACCATCCAGAACAAACATCTCTTATAAATGATGCTGTCTTGTGGTTTCAAACCATGCATTATGGTGCAATGCAAAGTGCAGCTGTGAACAAGCAGCCATCTGAAATCCCAGCAAAGAAAAACTGTTCATTAGCTTTGCAGCATTCAGTTGTAAATGACCCCCTGTGAGGACGGCATAGGCAAGCAGGGAATATGTAGTAATTACGCTCCTCTGCCGTAGGACATACACTGTATTTGTCTAGTGCTGTATTTGTCACCGGCTGTATCAATAACTATCACTGTACCTGCATCTGCCTATTTTGCATTCTCCTTCCCCTAAAGGAGAAAGCAAAATAAATCAAAACGTGGGTCCATTTAAATATTTTAAAATAATCATTATAACACTGTGGAGTTGAAGAAGTGGAGATGTTGCCTATAGCAACCAATAAGATTCTATTTATCATTTACTTAGTACATTCTACAAAATGACAGATAAAATCTGATTGGTTGCTATAGGCAACATCTCCACTTTTTCAAACCTATAGTTTAGTAAATATACCCCTGTTTGCGCATTGCGATAATCAGTGCATATATATCCAGTTCTAAAATTTTAAATGAATTAGCTTAATAAATGCAAAATATGACATTTGTTTCAAACAGTGTATCCGTGTAATACAGACTACACACATGGGTACTACAGCAAGAAATCACTAAGCATACAAATCCTCGTTCCATTTATTAGAGTAGATTTTTACTGAACTTCAGCTATCCCTCTCTGGAAACAGAAAGAATAAATTACCTCCCAGCTCCAATAAATTGCTTATTTCCTGACCAGTATTTATTTGACTAAGACCACAATGTTACTTTTTGAGTGTTTTTGTTGGACAAGATATAGGTTTATGTAGGAGACGCAGCAACTGTTTTACTTGACAGCATCAATATTTTTCATATGCTACAAGTTAAGTATGCAATATATAATTTGACAAAGATTCATACATGGGCCAAATGCATCATTAATCAACCACTGTCAAGGTCAACTGTGGGGACAGAGACTTCATTGAAACAGCGGGAGTGGGAGTCCCGGGTTACTAGCACTGGATAACTTTTTCATTATTCAATTGGGGTCCTTATTATATCCACCAGTTGTGATTCACAGCAAAGAATTATTCCTATTTAAACATTCAGAAGTGCCCAAGTTTATCTAAGAAAAATAACATTACTACTAAATAACTGTTTAACTACAGACAACGTTATCTCAAATAAAAATGTAAACATAAAGCATGTTTATATAGTATTATCTCAGATAATTTATTTAAACTCCAGCTAGATGCTGAAAATAAGTATAGCAATATAAATAATCTGAGTGTTAGAAATTATTATTTAGTGTAGAATAAAAACAAATATAGTGGATTATGTTAGTCATAGAATTATTTTATGAGTAACATATTTTCTGAAAATAACACATATATATGATCTGTCCGCCGATTAAAATAAGCAATTGCTCTGGTTATCGTTATACTCTAAATAGGTAAATTGTTCTTTATAAACATTTTTCTCTGTAGTCACTGTAAGATAAAGAAGTGTGTGTGTGATTTTATAATAGAGATGCTCAAATGATTCAAACGGTTCAAAATTTGATTGAATATAACCAGTTTAAGGGCCTAAACTTGATTGCGGTATGATCAGGATTTTTCAGCTGGTTCAATTTGAGTTTGTGGTTCAAAGTTTAAATTCAATATTCAGGTTCACAGCTTTCAGTTAAAACAAAATATGTTAAAAACTATAAAATACTGTTTGCTTAAATGTAAATGGCTAAATGTTATACTATTTGTAAAGAGCATGCGGGAAGAAGGAAACAGGGATGGAAGAGAGCAAAGGTTAGGGTTACCAGAGGTCACTGGGAAACTTCTGCCTCCAGAAACATCTCCAGGAGTCAGACAATAAGAGCAGAAATCACAAGTGGTAGTACTGTGAAAACAAGTGGTAAGTAAGTTGTATGAGGCATGGTGGCATAAGAAACTATAAAATGGCACATATAACAGCATATGTGGGATTGTGGCTATATGGTGTCATTATGAGGCTATGTGGTTGGGCATGGAGATGCACTATATGGGCCTGATTTATTAAGGGAATTAAGGCAAAAAAAAAAAGTTTTCTCCTGGACAAACCATGTTGCAATGCAAGGGGTGCAAATTAGTTTATTATTTTGCACATAAGTTAAATACTGGCTGTTTTTTCATTTAGCACAAAAATACTTTATACTTAGACTGAAATTTAAAGTTGATCTAGTACATGATATTTCAACTATAAATCTGCCATGACATTTTAACTTTACCTCCACCTCCAATGCAACATGGTTTTGCCAAGGTGCAAAGTTACTCGTTTTTGGCTTTACTTTCGTTAATGAATCAGGGCCTCTATGTTTTAGTCATAAGGCTGATCAGTCTAATGTGTTTTACTGTTTCTATTTGTTCACTGTCTGTGGTTTTCACTGTATATCGTTCTTACTCTAATGTAATTGGTGAGTATTGTGCAAAACAATAATTATTCAAATGATCATGTTTGTGTTGAGAGTGCATACTTGCTCCTACAGTAGTGGGTTTAAAAAGTGCATATAGCCTATAACAAGTTCGGTCCCCCGATTTATTTTTTACATTACATTAATCTACTTTATTTATATGTTCCGGAATTTGGTGCATAGATATTGTTTTACTACAATCTGATTTCATTTAATAATCTCTCTTTTTTGCGAGAGCTGCATTTTCCATATTACTTTGACAGTGTGAGTATGTTCTCAGATTCTAGAGTTTATATTGAACTTGATTTGGAACACAAGCTATTCATTTTGTATAGAAAATAGAATTCCAACCTATTTCCCTTAGATAATAAGGATCAGCCTTTTGACAAAATACTAATCATAAGAAATTTATGGTGCTTGGTATAAATTGGGCAAGAAAATGTTGGCAACATTTGGCCTAGTGAGCAACACAAGTAACATTCTATAAGGATCAGGTATGCAAAGGTAGTACCTCCTGTAGGATAATCATGACTATTATCATTGGTGTAACTAGAACTTTGGAGACCCCGTAGCAAATTTTTGAATGAGGTTTCTAGGTCCCCTGCCCTTCCCTAACTCACTTACTGTAATGAGCTGGTTGGTGGTCCCTTTTGCACTTCATTTCTTGCTCAGGGAGAAAGAGAACACCAGAATTAATACCTTGGTCTGTGGGTGATCACAGCATGAAGCTCATTAAGACACCACAGAGGGAAGCTGGGTCGGGAGTAGCACAAGTGGTAAAGTGACTATGGATAAATGAGGCCCAATGACTGTTATACAAAAACATAGGTGCTATATAATGTGCACTAATTCAACACTAATGGAACCTGACTCTCTTTCAGTGCTCACTTTTAAAAATAAATATCCGAACGTCAATTGCCCTTTGTCCTTTTTGTCTCCTCTCCTATCCAATGGTTCCCCGTTACCTGCTATATGGTTTGCAGAACAGTATATACTGGCATTGTACATTGCAGTTGCACAGGGTGTAGGAGCAATGCAATTTTTGTTATCATGGCATTTAGGGAAATATAGGAAATAAGAGACACCTCAGAGACAATTATATATGGGGCATTTCCAAACTCCTTGTAAAAGTCATGGAGCAGACAGGAGATGTGCTGTGTAAAATGCCTTCAGTTGGTCTTCATAGAAGTTGTTGGCACACAAATTGTTCAATAAAGTTCTGCTTAAGAAGAAATTTCTATGGCCCATTATAATATGTGAGAGTATCGTTCCCCCCCATACCCCCCTCCCCACATCATGGTTATGTCTGCACCCTGGAAAGAGGAAACAAAAGTATTAACCTGAGCCCTGCTTGGACATTTATGTTTGGACAGGATGGGTTTGAGAGCACTTTATTGGGGAAGGTGTTAAAATAGGTTTTGCTGGGGGATTAAAAGAGACACTGAAGAAACAGTTTCTGCTTGAGGCAGTGGGAGGATATTTCCCCAGACTGGTCCTGACTTACAAGTGTGAGACTGGGTCTTCTCAGAAACAAAATGGTCATCTGGTTTATTCTAACTCCACACTAAAGTGCTGTGTGAGAATCACTAAAATCAGACTGTGGACCAGAGGACATTTAATCTTTCACTTCTGTTAGTATTGGGGAAGTTAGAGTTCATCTCAGTTTAACTATTTATAGATGCTTCTGAATAGAGCTTTTATTATTTTTTTTACACTTCCCTTATCATGGGTGCTGCAAGGTTATCAAAAGCTACCCAAAGCCCTTTCCCACTACTAAGCTAACCACATTCTTAGTCACTACTACTGTGCACACGCACACACACACACGCACACACACACGCACACACAAACACACACAACATAATTTGAAAGTGACAGTTTATTAAGGCTATGCTTGTATTGGGTTAAGTATGCCAAATACTTTTCTATCAATCAAGTAAAAGAAAAAAAAAGTTTGCAAAAGGAAGTGTTAAAATAGCCAGGGGCTCTAGTGACAGCGTCTAACATTGTTTCAGCTATTTACTACCAGTAAAACATCAAATTTACATGTGACCTAAAATATGCTGAACACGTCTTGTATTTCTTCTTTCCACTTTCATTACCTAATTTATAACCAGAACATCAGCGAAAAGGTGTTAATTCGGTTGTTCTTTCTACATAATACTACTAAAGAAGACATTATAAGTCACAATACAGAAAATACTTAAATTATAATTAAGTAAAAGGTGTTAGTAGCAAAAATGTGTAGTAAATCTTGTGAACAATGAAATCTCTCTAATAAAAAGGAAAGGCATTAGGAACAGTATGTCTATGCTGGAAGTGCAATGCCTATACAAAGCTTTTATTTAAAAAATAAATGAACCAAAGAATCATCAATAATCAACTGATTTGGGCATAAGTTAGGTGGGGAAATGTTCACCAGCACAGACTTTGCCCCACCGCTCCATCCCCATCCGCCATCAAATAGCCAAACCAGCTCTACTGCTGCCAGCCAAGACTGGTATCGGCAAAGTTGATGGGACAAAAAGCAAAGGGTCCCCTTGAAAAGTCCAATATCAGCCTTACGCTATGCCAGCCAGGTCTGGTGGCATTATAGCAGGGAAACCCATAGCTTGGGGGCATGTTTGTTTGCCCCCTCATCCCACAGAGGAGCCTGCCTGGTGCTTGTTGTCTCACTAGTAGAAGCCAGCCAAGGCCGTCTACCGTTAGGGCTGGTTGAGGAAATAGGAGGGTTGCAGCTTTTTTTTAATCTTAGAAACAAGGAAACAGGGGTAAGGAGGGTCCTACAATCTGACAGTGGATGCCTCACGATCTACCAGTAGAATGCAGTCTACCTTTTGGCCACATCTGGCATAGTTCATTCTTTCATTTCTTTCATTTCTTTCATTTCTAAGGATGTGAAATACCTGAGTTGGGTATTGAGACTCACTGTAGCTCCCATGCAGCCATAACACAGCTTCACCACAGAATAATATACATAAACTATCTGTAGAAATATTTAAATAAAAACAGAATTCAGAATCTCTACCCTAAAGACATTATAATAGATCAATGTCTATGAATTTGGCTGCTTGCAAAATTGCACCTTCTAGCTGGATTCACTCCTGACTCCAAAATCAGGCCCTTTGTGTTTTATGTTGTTGGTCTGATTGTTTTTATTTTTGCTGGTATAAGGGGCTTTTTGCCTTTAATCTAGCTAGAGTAGGTGTTTTGCATACTTGGACATTGGAGATTGACTATATTTGGTCCATAAATAGCTATTCATAACTTCCAAGGACAGTACAAACTGTACAGCATACTTATAACTTAATAGTGTGTAGCCTTAAAGTCGTCATGCTAATAATGGAAAGCACCAGATGCATACTAGATTTTAATATGAATGGACGTGAGTCTATTTACTTTCAAATCACTGTTCAGTTGAAGATCCTGTGGGGGACAAAGTGTAAACAGACACAGTGCACCTGCATTTGTATCATCTAAACAGCATACACATGCAACTGTAAGGATATATGGCTAAGTTAAAGCGTAGTAGGACAACAGCATCTCTTTCTTCACCATTGTTGTCACATTATAGTTTTCTAATCTACAGAGCAAAACATTTTCTTTTTGAAGTCGGTGGGGTAATGTCAGTCTACTGTCATTGGGTCAGCGAATCTGCCATTCAGCTCATCATAGGCTGGACCCAATGTCCATTCAGGGGCACAATGCTCCGGGATTAGGTTTAACAGCCCACATATAGGTTTTCAATGATTCCCACTTTGCAGCTAGTTTAGCAAAAGATAAATCATTGGTGCAGCAAGCTCTCTCACAAAGCATTTTGGGGTTTTAAGTGTGTGCTCCAGGATTCTTTTAAAATGGGGACAATAGAGGGACTTCCTGTCTTTTCCATTGCTTTGCTGAATATGAGACCAATATGGGCGACGCAAAGTTTAAACAGTTGCAAATGTAAGAGTATCATGGCTTATTTTGCATAGGTCTCCCTGCATGGGTGGTATTTAAAGGGAAGATCCCTTTTTTTTTTCTCATTCCATATACACTGGCAGGAGCTACTGTTTACTTTTATTCTGGAACTGCTATTTATCTAGGGAGACTAAAGAAAGAGGACAGAAAGAGAAGGAACAAGCCAGAATCGAGAAGGAAAGGCAGAAAGTGGGAGGCTCTATAACCTTGTCTCCTGTGATCATTAACCTTGCAGTGATATGCAGCAACCACTTCACTGAGAAGAGTTAGTTGAAAGCAGCTTTCAAGGAATTAATACACCAGCTCCATATCTCGTGGGGATTTCCGAAAGGAAAAATGGAATTTCAGAAATTATTTTACATTTTATTAATCATCCTGATGAGCCTGCTACTTATTCATGGACAGAAACCAGGTAAAAAAAAATGTTTTATTTCATTATTATGTTTTAATGAAAACCTTTTAGAGCGATATATGAAACGAGTATTTCATTTTACCTGTTAAATGCACTTTTTATTAATAAGGATTTCAATGCAATAATATTTAATACATCACAAAGCAGCTTAAAATTTTATTTTAATAGAAAGTGTTTTTATTTTGCTGAATTTATGTGATGAAGCAAAATAAAGCTATACATTTTATTTTTGAGATAATATATTTAATTTCCCAGGCAATGCATGTTGGTATTTGTTTGTTTATCAACTGATAAAAGTAAGTAGAGAGTTTAAATAGTAACCTGATCAGGTCAGTGACCACACACTTAATGCATTAGATAATGATTGGGGAATGTGTAGTACTTATAAACCTCTAGGTATTAAAAAGATTATGGTATCACGTTGGTCAAATAACAATGTTAAATATTTACTACTGTGTACAGGCTGTGGATAACAGTCACATACTGTACAGATATCCAGATGTGAATTTCTGTTATCAAATAGAACTCGATCACATAAGTAAATAGAACCTGATTTTCAGTGGTCTTTAGGGCATGTTTGTTAACTGATGCTGACCCTGCATCAGCCCCTTAAAATCAAACCTGTATAGATCTTGAAGAGATACTAAATCAGATAATTTTACCCACCTAAGAATGTGTTGCTGGTCATCTAAATAGGTTTAGTGACTAAACTTTGTGTAGAGAACAAAGGGTGGGCAAACATAGTTAAAACTTTAGTTGTATGACTACTTGCACTTAACTCTCACCATACCATACTGAATTATACATATATTTATATATAAAGTTGTCATTAGTGCACAAATAAAACCAGTTTCACCATATACTGAAAACTGCAGTTTACATTATATAGCAAATGAAAAATTGTTGACATTCGTTAGATGAATATGTCCATATTTTAAAAATGCCATTGTTGTAGAAAAATAAAACTACAAAAAAAAAAAAAAAAGATTAATAATACAATAGTTGTAGAGAGTTCGTATATAAATGACTATTTTGAGCCCTGAAGATGAATGTGGTTATGTGCAATAAACTACAAAAGCCAGTTAAGGTAATTAATACAAGGACTGCACTCTGCATAACAAAATAGTTAGTATGTAAGAGGAAGGATTTTATAGAAGATGGCTACAACAATGTTCTCTGCAGTGGGTGGAATACTAGCTCTTGTTTAACTTTAACAAAGGTTCAGTGAAACACAAAGTGCATATCAAATGGTGATGGGAGTCCGGCACAATAGTAAGAGATCAACATAGATTTAAATCAGTGTCTCAAAGAACAGTTTACTATTGTACTGTGGTCCACCTGCTCAATAAAAGTCGATTGCACCTTTGTACACTTGCAGAGGAGAGCTGGGGAGGGGGCGGGGGGTCTTCAGTTTCCAGAACATAGTACAAAATATTGAAAAGAGAAAAAATTCCACCAACATCATATCTCCAAACTGTTTATACCTTTGCGTATAGATCATCCTGATAAACTATTTCATTGCCTCCCACAATGGGTCTGCATGCCCTCTTATGTCAATACTACAGCAATGACCCCATCTAGTTTTCAATGTTGACGTGCTGTAATCACAGCTGTGTTACTTATAACTGTATTTCCAAGGTAAAATGTGTCAAGGTACTCCCAAAAGAGCGATACATGATTATATATATATATATATATATATATATATATATATATATATATATATTCTGTACACTTCCCTGGTACAAATGATGCTGTGTGAGTGTTATTATAGAATTATAATCTGAGTAAGGAAGTAAGAACATCATTTGGGGTGAGAGCTAGGTTGCTTGTATTGGGTCTTGGGTTACATTTAGGTCTGGAGTTAAGGTGTGGGGTAGACTCAGTTTTAGGATTTCAGTTAATATTACTTCTTTTATGGGTTAGGTTTAAAGGTTGGCTGTGTTGAAGTTTGTTGAAATAAATGCCCGCAGTAGACACAAGCATCTGTATTAAATGCAATTAAGCCATGTATAATTAATAGGGGCTTTGTTAGATGGTGAATATTCCAACTCTAGTTTATGCTAATGTATATATCAATGCTGAAACACAAGCAACTCTAGGAACACAAGCAAAATTGTAACTGTTTACACCAATATCAAAATGTTAATCTTTGGTCATTTGAAATCTTGGAAGGTATAACAAATTAGTTTAAGATGCCTGAGTTATTCAATGTGTAACTGTGTGCCTGGATATAGGTAAATATTCTAGTTCAGTTTACAATTAATGCAGACAGATGTGACCATTTCTCATCCATGCTGTACTACCTACACTGTGCAATGGGTAATTGTCCAGGGAAAAGTTCTTTTGTTTAAATGCAATATTCTCAACAATGCTTTAAACAAGAGAATGCAAATGAGGATACTACCTGAAAGAGTTGCTTCTGGATTATTCAACCCCTGTGCATAGCTGTTGACCAGTAACCATTAAAAACATTCACAGTATATTTCCATTTTGTGTGATGAACGTTTTGTTTTTTGTTTTTTAAATCATCTGTACCTTGTATTTCTTTTGTGTACTTTAGACAGTTGAAAGTTTTAATAAATAATTGTAATAGGTACAGATGTTTGATAAACGCATTCGGACATAAGCGTTACTACTGTACCACCACAAAATCTTCATTCAGCCTTTTTCAAAAACCAGTTCACAATATTAATTAGTAATAACTCTTCAAAAGGAAAAAAAAACTTTAAGACCATTACTCATTTGAAGGTCTACCTTTCTGTATAGTAGCAGGGCCACAAAGTAGACAATGGTAGATTGTACAAGCAGGCAGAATCTAGTATAGCTACCAGATTTCTGATGTAAGAACAGATTTGTTTTAATTGTGTTTTTTATTTATTTCAGCAAACCTCGGTCAGCGGAGAAGGATACATAGACACAACTGTTTCCTGAAAAGGTGTATGCCTCTTCATTCAAGAGTGCCATTTCCCTGAGGTATTTATCTGCTTACCTAAATGATACATAAACGTCCGCACCTGGGACCTGAAATTTCTCTCACACATAACTAGACTCACATATATTTGAAATGGTGAGAATTAAATCCTATATTGTATCCTTCTAGAGGCTGCACTAATATTGTTCTTTGCTGTTTTGAATACTGTAGATATATTTATATATATTTACTATGAATGGTCTTCTGGACATTTTTGTAAACTGGTGCAGAGTTGTCAATCCGGCATGACCCCATTAACAATCACCTCTGAATAAAAACCCATTGCCCTCAAAAGGTCATAACTGAACGAACCACAAGCACTTTCCTCTGATGCATGGGCATATATCAGGGCTTAAGGTATTTGTCAATTTGGATAAGAAAGGCCATGACCTCTACTTAATCAGGTTATTTGATTAATTAAAGTTTCATTTAAACAGAAGCATATGGATTCTCTATGGTTACTAGCGATGACCTTTAAACCAACATGGTGACCGATGCAGGTACCTGCAACATGCAGTTTGTATTAGGCAGGGACATACACAATATTGCTTGCTCTAACTATGTCCCTATACTTGCTGCTAGTATAAGTGGCTTATAATAATAATGTATTTGAAATTGATTATTCTAGAAAAAAACAGATCCTCAATAGAATTACAATATATATATATATATATATATATATATATATATATATATATATATATATTCGTTTTTATACATTTTTGGTTTGTACAAAAAGGATAGGAAGTGGTGTTACCTAATAAGTCAGTGGAAAATGATGCTTTAGAGGAGTATTTGTCTTATTTCCCAGTTCCCAGAAAGATCAACCAGATTATTTTACTGGGTCACAAGTGGCCACTGAGGTTCACCCTTCATTGTAATCAAAACCTACAGAACCAAATTTTACAACTCCAGACCTCAAGTACCTCAACATGACATTTTAAGTGGGTCCCTTTGTGGGCACAGGTGGGATAATTGCTGACTCAGGTAAATAGACTATTTTACCTAGAGCAATGTTGGCTAACCTGTGACACTCCAGGTATTGTGAAACTACAAGTCCCAGCATATCCTTCCAGCAATAAACTGCTATATATTGGCAAAGCATGCTGGGACTTGTAGTTTCACAAACACCTGGAGTGTCACAGGTTAGCCAACATTGACCTAGAGAAACACTGTAATAGATTGCTTGTATTTTCAATCAGAAATGGCTAGAGTTAGGGAACACTTAGGTTTGTGCGGTTCACAGCACCATCATGTTCACAAACTGTTTATGTAGCCTAATGGTTATTTATAATTGGTAAGAAATGGTCTTTGAATGGTTTTGATCATATAACCATAATCATATAGATCATTTTACTTTTTGCCAAACAAATCATAAAAAAAACACCTAACTAACTGTGTATTCTTATGATTGAAAAGTACAGGATATCTCAAGGCTCACCTTATACTAGCACAGAACAGAATAAGTAACTTGACAAGTCTTTGGCTTATCCAAAAATCTCCATTAAGTTCAGTATTGATAAAGTGCAGATGATAACAATAGTAGAGGGCTTGTTTGCTTTAACAATAGATAGGTAATTATTTAGGCCCTGGGCAATAAGATGATATAATCAGGGCTTGGAGCAAAGTGCAGACTATTGACTAAGCTGCGCATTAGGTCTACACCACATCATTGTAGGTACTTATCACTCACAAATAAATCACATACACATACATCATGGCAAGATACAGCTGTAACAACATATATAAATAGATACATTTATATATAGTTGCAAAATTAATTCCAACAGTGTTGGTATACTACTATACCACCTATTAATCTAACCAGATGACAAACACAGAAAATAGTATAAATTGTGTCCAACACTAATGGATAGGGCTGCTGGTCTCTTCTTGGGTCCCCTAGTACGTTATTGTTTGGGGCAGACACATTCCCTTGCTCACAGTCTGGCTCAGATGGGGCCATGGGTGGGCGAGTGGGGCCAGAGCCCCATGTACCTCAGTATAATACACCACGGCCAGAGCCGTCTGGATACCTTGTACCACCCCTCCCCCTCTTAAGCTTCTACTGATGGGGCCACTATGACCAGATAGAATCAGTGAAGATGGGTTGGGATTTTTGATACAAGGTGCTAGACTATTTCACACATAATTTACTATTAAAGCTCAGTCTATGGAATTTTGGTAAAAAGGTGTGAGGATATTAACAGCTCATGATCGTTCTCCCTGTGTTTGCGTGGGTTTCCTCCGGGTGCTCCGGTTTCCTCCCACGCTCCAAAAACATACTGGTAGGTTAATTGGCTGCTATCAAAATTGACCCTAGTGTCTCCCTCTCTGTCTGTCTGTGTGTGAGTGTGTACCTATATTAGGAAATTTAGACTGTAAGCTCCTATGGGGCAGGGACTGATGTGAGTGAGTTCTCTGTACAGCGCTGCAGAATTAGTGGCGCTATATAAATAAATGATGATGATGATGATCCCCCTGGGTATGACAAGTGAAACCTTCACTCACAATACTTTCTATTGCACAAATGTACAAGATAAGAACAATGTAAAAATTACAGAAGGGAAATACATGAAAATTTCCAGTTTTATCAGATCATTCAAAAAGGAGGTTTTTATTTATCTATTACATTTCACCAAGTAATATATACAATAATGCACACCAAATCAGTTGTAGTTTTCTAAGCAGTTAGAATAATTTGTTCCCTTGCAATTACAGAAACCTAAGGCCATCATTCTCACACTCATGGAAGCCCAGATTCAATGAAAATCTGGGTTCCCATTTGAAATGTAGTTGGTGGACTCATTCTAATCCTTAATGGGAATGTGTCCACATGACAAAAGAACCACATGATTAAGTAAAATTGGACTCCTGGGAAGCCCGATTTCAGGAAAAGGCTCAAAATGATGAATGTGGGCAGGTCAGGAACACATAAATACAAGCACCTTGTCACGGAGGTTGTTAAGTAGTGGTATTGTCCAGGACATCTAATCCTGCAATAGTTTTACACCAGCTTACAAAATGAGCATCATTTGCACATTTAACAGTTAGGCGCACACACACAAAACAAATTAATGAGCCATTCACATGACAGAAGTCAGCAGGTTATGAGGAGCCATATATAAATCACTACAAACAACTAACCATTGTAGGTAAGAGCTTCAATGCAAATCAAACAACACTGCAACTAAACAATGTATTAAGAAAAAGTGCCAAGTTCTACATCTTGGGCCTGATTCATTAAGGAAAGGAAAGCAAAAAAAAAAAAAAGAAGAAGTAACTTTGCACCTTGGCAAAACCATGATGCATTGGAGCGGGAGGTAAATTTAAATCGTGAGGACAGATTTGTAGTTGGGGGAGGGAATGTCCTAGATGAACTTTAAACTTCAGGGTAAACATAAAGCTACCAATTTGTGCGCTATATGAAAAAACAGCCAGTATATAACTTATGTGCAAAATAATAAACTGATTTTCACCCCTTACATTGTGACATGGTTTGTCCAGGAGAAAACATTCATTTTTTTTTTGCTTATTTTCCTTAATGAATCAGGCCCTATATGTTTTATTATTATTTTTGTGTGTTTGTATATTCAGTAGCTGCATATAATTAAATACTAAAATTAGTATAATGCAGTAAGCAGTTTACATTTTAATTAAAAAAAAACACAAAATATAAACAAATATAAATGAAACAAATTTCCTCACGCTCCATTAATAAATCAGATTAGTTAGATATAACAGGCTTCATCTAGAATTGTATGCATTCGCGCACCAAACATACATAGAAAAACACACAAAAAAAAAAAAGCATACTTGTGTATGTTTAGTCAAACACTGTACAGTAGTATTTGGGTCAAGCGTACGTCACGTGTAGAAGTCGGTATACTTATGTAACAATGGATGGAGTTGTGGTGTAACAGTGTTATTAGTAAACGCTAGTCCAATTACTTTATTAGTAGCACAATATAATAATGTAACGAATACTATATACACAAGAGGGAACAGTGTCTTTATAGTTATTAATAAATACGATATTGAAAATGCAACATTCAACTGTCATTAAATATAAACACCTCCACTTCTGCGGTTTCCACCTTGAAAACTCAAATTGGCATTATCTTTCCTGCAGTAGTCCAAATGGAAATGTCAGTTAAGTAATATGAATAGACGGTTGCATCATGATATAATATAGTAACGCTGATGGTTTAAGTACTGTCTTCTGGATGGGTCAACATGCAAGCAGCCAATCAGAAGCAGCTAGTGCATTGCGTATTAATTGTACCAGCCCTCCAGTACCGGCAAGAGATACACCTCCTAAAAGGCGCATCTAGGGATGTGTCCACAGCTAATTATGTTACAATTACAGAGACACGCCCTTACTATACCTACCCTATGCTTGCCGGCTCCAGCCTGCCCCCTTTCTGCCTCTCCAGGCAACATGCAAACATCTGAATAGAAATTGGTGTACTAGTCCCAATGTATTTTACATATATAATTAGGTGAAATAATAAAAGTATGTGGTTGGAATAAATTAGAAGCGAATTTCCCGCTCCCCAGACAGATGTCTGCAGAATGATACAAGAATTATGCTTCCTATATAGTATATAGTATAGCGATTTTGATCTGAGAGACACATTTTTATAAATATTATTTCTACAACCACTCTGCCAGTTTGGTAACATGATATCTATGGTTTTATTTACCCAACAAATGCCTTTTCCTCTCTACATCCAGATGTAAAGGATTATTTCCTGCAGAGCCATTATTCAAGGTGAAATATGTTATTTGGCTAAAAAGAAATGGAAAAATAATTGTTGTGATATAAATCAGATGTTTATTCGCAAATTATCTCATGACAAATGGTCACGCTTCATTTTACCAGCTTGTGCTCAATTGTAGAAAGATCAATTGTGCCACATTTGTTCCCATTACAACTTAAGTGCACATCAATCACAGGGCAGGTCTGAAAGGGAGGGAGGCTGTGCAGGCTGTGTCTCCGCTCTACAGAAGCCCGGGCGCTGGGAGTTACCAAGAAATGATAATAGAGCGAGAGAATGCTGTTCCAACCTGCATAAAACTTTAATATTTATGGAAAGTAAACAATAAACATGTTTTCAAGTTATCATAATCCAGCAAATTTATTTTCATTTTTAAATCTATTGCAGAATGAATACACTGTAATCAAGAGGAAGCAATAGCACTCCAGGTGTCATTCAAAATGAATGCAAACATCTGGCTGTTAGCTATGCATAGCACCATACTGTTATACACCATTACCCGTGTCACCATTTTTCCTAAATGCACTCCAATAAATCCCCTGCCGCTGTTGATGTGGAGGAAAATGAAAAGTAATAACAGAAGTTCCATCATGTTGAACACAACTGACTATATAAATGAGTATTTCTTACTTTGAAGACATTGTAGATGGCATGAAAACTATAACATAGTCCAAAGTAAAATTATGCATCAGGCTTCTAGGTAAACAGTGAATCATGTTATAAAGACTGATATAGAAAGATCTGTATAAGGCTGCTTTACTAGTGTCTTATAATACTAACATAATCAAGGAAACGGGTATAGAAACAGAAGTAATTATTTCCATAACCAATTGTATTCGCAAATGTGGACAGGAACGTTTGCATTGCGGCTCTATCCTCCCAATGCTGCCAGCTCAATCTATTTGCGATCACCACAGGTGAACATATTGGGGTTAATGGAGTGCCTTCCACTGACCCCCTAACAAAATGTAGGCACAATCTCATTTGACATGGCATTTAAAATAACACCAGAGGGAAATCAGCCTAAGGCTCCATGTTTCATTCATATAATAATAGTGTCTCTTTTACACAGTTTAACAGGTTTTTACTTTTTTTATATTTTTGTCTCTAAATTTTAGTTTGTGAGACTGCCCACAAGATTTGCTTTGCAGCATATTTTTGCATAGCAGAAGCTGGAGACAAATGACCAGAAACATTTTAATTTTATTGAGATTTTTTTCAGCCACAAAATACAAAAATTGCAAGAGCAGCCGTGGCCTAAAATCAGGATATAAACCGTACAGTCAATTTATATAATTGACTATATTTGGTGGCTAGGCTCTGCTAATTGCCATAAACTGAATGAAATTAAGTAACTGAGGTTATAAAAAAACCCTGTATTTTCTTTTATTTGGTGCAATCAAAGTTATTTCATATGAAAAATCGGAGAATAATGAGAGCAGGTCATCTCATGGGCGTAATGGACCATATCTTTGAAATCCTATTTCTGATACTTGCTATGATGCAAGTACTAGAACATTGTTTAGATTTCAAAACCATTTAAACCGGCGATTTTACAGTGTAAGATTCCACTTAGGAGATTCTACTTCTAGCTCATGGTAAACTGTCAGCTCAAACCTGTAGTGTGTATGTATGTGTATAACATTATATATATATATTATATTATATATATATATATATATATATATATATATATATATATATATATTATATACACACACACACACACACACACACACAAATACAAGACTTTGCTCCCCACACTGTCAGCAACTAGGTCAGGAAACACAATTAGCATTGCCTTCTGCTTAGGCCACTCTATACACAAGATGAAGTGATACATTATTGCAGTGGATTGAAAAGATAGGCCTCTGTTTGTTAAATATCAGGACCACTAATTGACTGATACTGTGCCTATTAAAACATTACTATCTCAAGGGCTTCCGCAATCCTATTGAAGCTCTGAAAGAGATGATGAATGACTTACCTGATAATTTGCCTGATTTCAACAAAACATATTTACCGTAGGCCCTCATTGAAGTGAAGAGGGGGCAGCATAGTATCAGTTGCATAAAAGGGTGTTTAACTTGCACTGTAAACGTCCCATCCCATTAGTCCAAATAAAATAGCCTGCAGAAAGAAATCACTGTTTGACCGGAACCCATTGTCTGTAGTTATCTGCTACTCTCAAAAGACAATATTTTATGGAATGTGACCAAGGAAGACCAGGAGGAAACTTTTTTTTTTTTCAGGAACACCTATATAACATTAAGGTGAAAAAAGCACAGTATATCTAATAAGACAAAATAGTTTATATATAATGTATTATATATTTGTGAATATATATATATATATATATATATATATATATATATATATATATACACACACACACACACACACATAAATATACAACAATAATACAAACACCAATAAAATCAATTTAACATGCACATGTTTAATACGATCATAATGCTGGACTATTAAATATAACTGTTGTAAATATGAAGCAATACCATGAATGTGAGCTAATGGCAACAATTACTTCCACGTTTGCTAAGGTTCATTTTCAGCTATGAAGTATCTTAAATCTCATTTTAAAATGTTTCTAGATTTGTTAGTAGATACAGCCAAAGTTTAAGATATCTGGAATTGCTTTTAAAATTTAAATAAAATACATTTTCAGATATGGCTTCTAAACATTAAGGAAATCTGATACCAATCAATCACCCTTAACATATACAACTGAAATAATTTGCTATAAAAACCCCCACAAACCTTTCTAACACACAAAACAGATACATAGTAAAGACAGTCTCTATGTCCACTCACTGACATGATTAACTAAGGCATAAATTATGCTAAACTGAGCAGTAACTTTGGGGGGGGAAAAAGAAGTGTAACTTATTGGAGGGGTTGAGCCGAAAGTAGTGTTAGGATCATACGTATTTCCTGCAAAAGTAGATGCAGACTGATTTTCCAAGGGAAGTTCCCAAAATTGAAACGTGGGCTACATGGTACAATATTTGTTTTGCACTCAATATTACAGAAATTATTATGCAGTGCGCTATGTAACTATATTGAGTTAGTGCAATTGCTATCAATGTGTTTTCAATAAAAATGCTGTTCTCACACAACTGACATGCAACATTTTTCTATTTTTAGGCTGAAGGTGCTCAGTAGTTTCTGAACGATGTGACAGAACAACAGAAAATGCTATTATTTATTAAAGTGTGCTTGTGCATGATGGATAAACATCTCCATGGACCAGAATCATTCATTTCTTGGCATACTCAGAAAGACGGACAGAGAGTAAGTGAAGCGATTCAAAACCTTGGCCTGCCACCTGGTGAGCAGAAGCATCTCAATATCACAATGACGACAAAAACAAAAAAGACATGGAAACAAACATGGAGTATTTATCATAAAGCAGCATATGTATCACAAGAGCAATAAGAGACAAACTTGTTTATGATCAATTTGAATATTTTCCAGGTGGATGACTAAATGCTCTACAATGCAGAGATGTATAGTGTCTTTAGAAGACGGTGCCAGATATGCCTTATCTACCAGAAAGGAACAATGCGTATTACGGTTATATCAATCCTCTGCTAATCTGATCCCACAGCCTCTGTTATTTTATATGGAGCGAATGCACAACTGCATACCTGTAATATGTGGCTGGACATGAAAAAATAAACCAGCTTATGCCATCTCTATGACTGGTGCGATTCCAACTCTTAGGTAACGCATAGGACTTCACTGTTATTGATTGCAGTACTTATTTCTAGTACATATGTCAGAATGTATGTTTTTATGAGTATTGTACCATAGTGTAACGTTGCATAAACTAAATTCTACACAGTTGTTAATGGATGAACTCTGGCGACAACTATCGTTTGCACACGCTCCCATCACCGCGCAGTGCCGCCTGTCTGGAAGGAGAACCTGCTGTCTCTGGCCCACCTATCAGCACCAGGTCTGCCACAGCTGTTGGACGCAGCACTGCACAGTTCTGATCAAAGATGGTGCTGGTGTTGGGATCTCCTGCATGGCCCAAGAATACATGCTCAAATTCTTCAAGACTTTCATCACCAGAGTAGCTTTCTGCAGTGGATAACAGGCAGAGGACCCAACCCTAATCTGTTTATCAAAACTTGTGTTATCATTCTGATTGACTTCAATAAGAAAATTGTTAACCAATATTGTGAAAACAAAGGACTAGAGATAATAATACAGGCTTCATCTGATTTTCCATCAACACTCAATCAGGTGTAGCTTTAAAAAGAATTGTAGACACAATAACCGTTGACATTTAATTAGGGTTCCTTGTTTTATGCAGAACGTTGAGACAAAACCATGACAAAGTTTGCCCAGTCCAGAAGACATTGACCTATTCGTAGCCACATGGCACAACAGATAAACAACCAGATATACAACTACCCAAATTGCACTGATATAGTTGTTGGGGTCATCGGAACATCCAGATTGTATCAGCATGTCCACCTGCATTTAATTGTTGAAAAATAATCCTAACCTTATGTAAAGGCTGTCATCATTCAATCTTTTTTTTTGAGCAATCAAACTAGATCCCATGGACTGGAGTTTGAACAGGTACAATGAACCAGAACATGGTACAACGGCTGGTAAATTTGGTCAACACTGAGCAACCAAAAACATACCCTGTGCTGGCAGCTTACAACAGATACATGTGCAAATTCTATTAATTCAGGTAGAATCAAAAGGAAACATAAATGTTTATTTTTTTTATTTTTAAATGTAATGATTTACTGGGACAAAAACACTGACCCGGAAAACAAAAACACATATTTGTCTTTACCATTGATATACGTATAAAATGTATAATAGAAGTGTCTCTAAAGTAGACAACATAGGCAATATAAATACAAAAACTGTATATTCTCAAAGCTGTTCAAGTTTTACAGTTGGTTGTGTTCATGTTTCTATATTAAAAAAATAATAATGTATATTTCTTTAAAGAAAAGATGCACTTCCAAAAACATTGACATGTTATTGTAATAAACTATATATGTTTTGTATGGCTTGTAAATGGTTTGGTTAGCTGTATTTTATTTTTATGACAAATAAAAAAAAAATATTGAAATAAGCCAGTTATAGTTCATCTTTCCAGAGGAGACTATTTTCATTACAAGTTCATATATTATTTAATATAAATGATGTGTTTTGGGTACATGCATGTACAAAGCAGAGATATTGGCGAGATAGTGGAGTATTGGTGGAGCTGGTAACTATGTTGGTGAACTGAACGGTAATATCTGCACTGGTCACTGTACAAAAAACACTGTTACATACTTTGCATGGAGCATTTCTCAATGTGGTTGTAGTCCAGTTTTTTTTCCCCCGAAACAATTTACATCATAATTTGCCCATTTGTGATACACATACGCTATATGGCTCTAAATGTTAATTCTATTATTCAGAACACATTTTTACTCCAGTACTCTTGACTAGCAGTCGCATCAAACTTACATGTGGAGACTAAATAAAGCCATACAGCCAGTTGTCTTCTAATACATTTCTAATCTACTACAGGAGACATATATTCTTTGCATAATTATACCATACAAGGAGCATAATTGTTATGATTATAAAAATGACAAATTATATTATTTAGTATATGTTATAACAGAGGAGAACATTATAATAGTGGAGCTTGTAGTGGTAACTTGGATCCAGACAAGCAAAATTATTAAAACTATTCACCTCATTTTTGCATTTGGGTACAATATTTTACATGTTTTGTCAATGGGGTTTGACCTAAGTGTTCCCAGTCCTGCCCCAATACAGCAGAACACAGCAAAATGGATTGACCATTAACCATACTTGCCCACTCTCCCGGAATTTCTGGGAGACTCATCCCGGACTCCCAAGAAAGCAGGCAATTTTCTTGCATCCTGTCCACTTCCTAGTAAAGGATGGGAGCCAACAAGACGCGATTCTCTGTGAATTGCGTCACTTTAGCCCTGCCATCCGTGGCAACATGGCACATTGAGTCGCGGGGACAGAGCCAGGATGATGCAATCCACCACATCCCAAACCAGGGCCGGACTGGGACTAAAAATCAGCCCTTGCATTTAAAGTACACAGGCCCACTTTAATTTCAGCAGGAAAGAAACCGTGTGTGCTGCCGAAAAGGGTGTGACCAGATGGTGTTGTAGGTGTGGCCAACATGGGGCATTGATACATACATTATAACAAAACATTACATTTATCATGCCCTCCCAGCCACATCATGCCATCCCTCCAGGCACATTATGCCTGGGGGAATGGCATGTATATAGAAGTACAGCCCACTGTACTTATCTATGCTTCTGGTGCTGCTGACATCCATCAGGGTGGGAACTTCCTGTAGAGTGGGCAGGGAAGCTCTTAGTCTCACAAGATTACCAAATCTTGTGAGACTTTGAGCTCCTCGGCTTGCTCTGCAGGCTGTGTACTCCAGGACTGGGAGCAGCTATCCGCTCACTGCTGCTAACCAGAGCTGGATTAACGCTCAGGGGGCCCCAGGGTATTTAAGACAGGGGGCCCCTATTATGTTACATGGTTATCATTTTAGACATATTCAGACTTAGTAGTGCAATTATAAGCTGAACAAGATTTACACTGATCTTGGGGGTTAAGGACTTGCTGTGTATTCTAAAGAACATGAGGGGGGAAAAAAGTGCAGGCTCATTATAAACCACTTGCAGCATGAAACATGAAATAATTGTTGGTTGTGTGTTATGCCAGCAGGGGCACTTCTAAGAAGTCTGCTCTGGGCAGTGCTTAAGACATCACTGCTCTCAAACTGCTACCGAGTTATAACCACTAGAATTTGGCATTTAGCAGCAGCTGTAAAATGTTCATTAAATGTTTCTCCCTACAAAAACACAATATTCAGAGTCTATTTCAAAAATCTTTATTAAACATTTCATTAAACAAATTTTTTTAAAAATGTTTTTAAATATATGCAGCAAACGATAAGTTGAACACACAGTGCAAGAAATATCATTTTACGTACCACTTCTATTTTTTTCGAGTCTGTATAAACTTAATATTGTACAGAAAACAATTGCTGTGTCATTCAAACTCTTAGGTATCCAGTTCAAGTTAAAATAATCTCTCACCACCTCATTATGACCCCCCCTTCCACACACACACACATACATACTGGTCATTTATGGGTTTTTTTTTTTATTTGTCCTTGCCTATACAATCCAGTGTTGAAATATACAATATTACAGTATCTAAGAGAAGCCGGTGACAAGTTACATGGAAATGCAGGTGTGCAGACTCATTGTGCCCATTACTATGACAGCTGGGAGCAGTGTACATTGTCTGTATCCATCACTGCCGGGTTATGGAGATGCAGGGACATACAGAAAATAGGCTCATTATGAGAGGGTGCGAGATGTGTGGATGTGGGAAGGATTTTTATCTATGACTAACTTGACAACCCTTTTACCCAGGCAGAACTGTTCTGTATAGTAGTAAAACCAGTAATGCTTCACATTATGACAATAAGATACAAAAGAATCAGCAATAAAGTGGATTCTGGATGTCGAATTTGTTCTGACATTGAATTCTGTTATTTATCCTTAGTAGCTGTAGCATTAATTCTTAATACTCATATTGATGGGATCAAATGCAGTGTGTACATTGGTAAGCAATACATTTATAGTGTGTGAAACCACATATCTCCAGTGGTCTCTTGCCTACACTGAGACAGACGGGGAACATGATGTGGCCAGTCCAATATCATCAGCTATCAAATAAATCTTACTCTATATTTATTGAACTTTGGTTTTTAAATGAACAACTGCTACATGAATCAAAAAAATTGTAAATGTGATTTTATGTAAAAATCACAAAATATTACAGAAGCACAGACGACACCTATCATACATTGAAGAGAAGGTGTGTAACTACTAAATAATATGCTTAAAGTTGACTTTAAGCTATAAATATAGGTATAGAAATGATATGGCACTGTTCAACAGCAGCTTTAAAAATACTTAGGACTTCACCTGTAAAATTTTCAGGAAACGATTATTTGAGGATGTATTAACATTTTGCCAGTAGAACTCTTCTCCTTGACCACATCTTCTATACTTCCAGGTTCCAGCTAACTTTGTAGCTGGACATTTCCCATAATCATTGGCCAAATGCAAGGGGAGAATGTTACCCTGGCAATCAAATGAAAAGATCTCCAGCCCTGCAGCTGTTATAATAGTAAAGCAGGATAGGTGGGGCTGTTTTACAAGCAAAATATTAACGAAATCACAAGCAATCTATTGTTGAAATGATTACAAAATGGAGTTCACTTAACAATTTTCACAGGTTGTATAGATATTGCACCACAGTAATATAGCCACATAAAATATATTTTTATGTAAATCTCGGTTCTATCAAAGTACAAAGAGTTCATTACAGAAAAGTACAAACACCACTCTTAATTTTTAACGGAAACAGAACTTTTCACCAGGCACTACATCACCCTGTTTATTACAGCATATCTACGTATTGTACGTAGCGTGCGTACCATCACTCATTCTTTATCCACCATCTCCTCACAGAAGTGCAGTCGTGAGCTATGGAGATAACCAAACGTATAGTATGACGCTCAATATTGAAGTTGAATCAAGCCATCAGCTGAGATTGCACCAATTTACGTGGGTGAATGGAGGTACAGAGGAATTCCATATAGACAGTGCATTATTTTTTAAACAAAAATGAAGTCACCTCTGCCTGGTGAATTGTACACACATAGTTCTAGAAAATAATTGTAATTCAAAAGATGAAAATTTGAAATTGACAAAAAAAAAAAAAATTTCCATCCTTCTCAGTTTGTCACATACAAAACGGAAATACACACACATTAGGACACAGGAGATTAAATGATACTATCTTTTACTAGAAAAAAGATAATACTGGCACACTATAATACACTTGTCAAATATTTCTGAATCCGTGAAGGGGTGAGACATTCTTATAATTGAAAGCCTAATTGTGTACATTTGCAGCCATGAAAATATATTGCTATACCCATGTATAGACTGTTTTTATTAATGTATTTTAAATTTAGGGGAGTATTTTCTTATTTACTGAGTTACAAATGTTCCACACATTGCATTGAAAGTAGGAAAACACATAACCTGGATAAAGATCTTGTATACATACTTGTAGTCATTTAAACAAACACTAACAAATGCAAACGATATTTGAATTTGGAAGATTCTATTTTACGTCCATCAGTATAAAATTAAATTGACGTTAACACAGATGCACAACAATTCCATCAGGTTGAAGCATTTAGATCAGCAACAAAGTTACTAAGCGTTCCGAAGCTATAAGATTCAGAGCCATGGACAGAAAAACCATCAGTTGCGATAGACCTTGAAAGTCAACCTCATGGGTCAGTAATATACTGAACTGGAGATAACGGTCAGCAGTGTACATCAGTGTGGCACCCCACTGTTCTGTGGCTGTTTATTCTTGTGGAGAGGCTACTTCTGGTGTGATGTTGCGGCAAGAAGCTGCTTACAAAGCAATGCATTGTGGCGCTGAAGATATTCGATTGTATCACCTTGTTTTTCAACAACTTCTTCTAAGCTTGCTCCGTTGCTAAAAGAAATAAATCAAATGTAAGCACTGAAAAATGACACACACACTCACTAAACAATATATTTGAAGTTATGAAGCCGGTAGGCTTCTGAAAACAATACATCTACAGAAATATTTACAAATAACCAATCGCTTCTGCAGTAGTAAAACATTTCTATTCTTGTTGTTCAGCAATTGAATTTCTAAGTAGTTCTATTAATACATTCCTTTGATGCCTCCAAAATTTAATGTAAGGTTGTCTACCCTGTGTATTATATTATTTTTCATATTTGTGCTATGTGTCATTACATTCTTTTCTTGTTTTGTGACTGTATATTGATGTTGATGACATTGGACTAGATTTACTGAGTAAACTAGCAGTAGTGTCCACCCCCCAACAATGGATTTTATTTTGGGTTTTTCGGTAGGTGGTACATAAAGCAAAAAGTAAAATGGGGAGGGGAATAAATGGGAGAGGGGTTACACGAGGGTGAGGTGGTACAGTGCACACATACTAATGCCAGTATTACAATGTACAAAGGTAAACACAAGTGAGCAAATTGCCACAATCTTAATAGATAATATAGACCTGGGGCTTTATTGAGGGAGGGTCCAAGGCACGTGCTGGGACCATTATATAGCGCTAAAATGGATGCAAGAATCTCATGATCGAATCCAAACCAGACCAAGACCTCACGCATATAGACCCACTGGGGCCTGTCAAAGGCCTTTTGAGCATCCAATGACAAAAGCAGCAATTTGCACCCTGTTTTATTTGTCTGTTCGATAACATTGATCACTCTCCGGGTGTTATCGGATGCCTGTCGGCCCAAAACAAAGCCCACCTGGTCCGGATGGACAAGGGATGGGATTAGGGGATTAAGTCTGTTTGCAATCAATTTAGGGTAAATTTTTCACCAGCTGCCCATCTAAAGACACTATCACAATCAGTACCATCTGTTTTTGCCTGCTTGCTGGAGCTAAGAGTAAAATTAGAGTTAGAGCAAAACAAGAGGGCCCTCCGTTCAGCTTAAAGGGGGCATTGGTGGTATAGCAAATCAGGATCCTATGTCCCTAAAAGCAGTAGGAGGTGGTTTAGCCAAAATAGGAGTCTCCTGTACAGCCATAACACTCGCTCTCTGCTGGTGGAGAGCACCAGGCGGTGTTTATTAGATGAATTTAAACTCCTCACATTCAATGAGAGAAATGTAACCATTTACGGGAATAGCCAAAAGCCATAGCTGCACAGGAATACCCAAATATAGAAAGGACGCTTCCATAGTCAATGAAATAAAAAATCTTGTGCACAGCTGAGCACTGTGTGTACCTGGGAAGGGTAGAGGACCTGGGAGTGAGGAGGAAGAGGGAAGGGGGGGGGGGGGGGGTAAAGGGATAAACAGAAGCCATGTACCCATCCTTACCAATTTTGCTGGGTTAACCGGCAAAATTGGTAAGGATGGGTACATGGCCCGAAGGTAGGAGTCCCCACCTACACTAATAATGTGACCACTTGCTACCTATCCATAACATTCACAGAAAAAGTGTACACATCAACATACGAACACAGACTCCAAAACCAAGTATAAGGCACAATATAAACATAAATAAGAGTATATATTTTATCATGCCTTCTAGTACATTATCTGAGGCCTAAAGAAATGAACAAATATTTGGCTAAGCAAAGAAAATCCATTGGACAGAGTCCTGCTTACTGGTCTGGGACCCGCACCCCATTCAGTAAGCATACCACCAGCCTTAATCTTGCAATACAGTCATAAGAGGAGTCCTGCACCAGAGTCCAGAGAAACCAAAAGGTGACCAGGCAACAAAGCAGGTCCCGCCGGGGAGAAATGATCCTTAAAAAAGGAAAAAAAAGCGGAGAATGAATCGATCGCGACCACTCCTGTCGAACTTGTGCCCGGTGTCGGGTCAGCAGGTGGTAACTGCATATCCAGAAGATGCAAAAGTTGTACTCCATCGTCCATGGAAGCAATTATATGAGTGGCGATGTTGCGCTGTATTATAAGCTTAACCATCGGTAATAAATCTCCCGATTGCACAGGGCTCTGGTGATGGCCTGGAAGGACCGCTGCTTGGCAGCAGTGGCTGGAAAGATATCAGGGAAGAGCTGTAGTTCCTGGAGAATCTCTGCAGAGGCTCTAGCTGCCGTTAATATCTTCTCTTTGAAATAGTAAAAATGAATCCACATAAGCATATCATGTGGAACCGCCACCAGGCCGGACTCGGTTTCGGGACCTGATGTATGTGATCCAATAATATGTCCTGGTCTGATGCATCCGTAAGAAATTTTTGGAAGAGTTCTTTAACAAAATCAGGCAGTTCAGAATTCGAGACCGACTCTGAAATGCCTCGTATTTTAAGACTGTTCCGCCAAGAGTGGTCTTCAATATCGTCCATTTTGTCTGACATAGGCTGGCAGCCCAAGTCCTGGCTTTCGTGTGAGACTATAGGTTCGTTAATTGATGCCACCAACTCCACCATCTTATGCTCAATATGTGGCATTTTCCTACCTAATTCGGTTATTTGCGTGTTGATTTCACGTATAGAAGAGCAAAATGTCAGACACCAGATTGGTTTTAAATGAAGCCAGTGTCAACTGCATCGTTTTGACGGTGAGCGGACCATCATGGTCAGCATGCAAGAGTAAGTTAGCAGAAGGTGTAGGTGCAGGAGGGGGTGGAGTTGCAGGAGGGGTGTAGGAGGGCCATCTCTACCTTTACTGGGCACCTTATTTTTAGCTGAAGCTATCATGGAGGATGAAGGAGGCGATTTGAAAAACTGGACCTCTGAAGCCGGTGCATTATCCGTATTCTTTTTGGGTTCCATTGCGACTGTGAGGCTGGGATAGAGGCAACGATGGCCCAGATGTCCTGGGAGGAATAGACAGTAACCAGCAAGGTCAGAGATAGTGGGTGTGGTAGCAGTAATAAACATAGCTGAATTTAATGCATGGTCATGAGGGCATGGGTGGAGGGCTCCTCCACCCATGAGATCAGACGCAGTGCATCTCAGTGGGGAGCGAGTACTACAGGTGTGATGGACAAGCAATTCAGAAGTACTTGTAGCGGAATGGCTGAAAAGGGGCTCAACAGTCAAGGGCATTACATTGCCCGGTTCCACACAGATCCAAGTGTGTTTTCTCAGGAAGGGTTTTGTGTCACTTGCATACTGGGCAGAGACTTAAGACAGAGCCTCAATATAACTGGAGCATAGATCTGCAGCCCCAAATGAAAGAGAAGCTGCAGGGACGTCACTGCACCTACCCTACTCTGGCGTTTGGGGTCCCGGAATGTGAAAGGGGTTTCTTCCTTTGCATGGGTATATTGTATCACAGGAGGAGTGCTGTGTCCACTCCAGAGCCCGAACTTCAGGCCTCTTCAGCTCCAGACTGGAAGGGACCATCTGCGGTCCATTCACCCAAAAGGAGACGCGAGTGGTGTGTCAGGGGGTGGGAGGTATGGCCGGACCGGGGGGCTTAATCGGTAGTCCCGGTAAGGTAAGCCTGAGGGATGAGTGGGAATGCAGCACTTTGTCGATCTGGCTGCTATTGGGAACTGAGGCAGGGGGCTCGGTGGCAGTCTGCTCCAATCCAAACAGGAACCCTAACGGTGTAGGTATTGATCGGGAACGACAATCTTTTTGGGCCCATGCATTCTGTGATTTGCAAGTCTAAAATTGTAGTGGACGGATACTTTATGGCAGTAAAGTAAAGAAACAGACAGGATGTTATAACCACCCATCCATACTCTTATGGTTTGTCCACACTAATCGTTTGCTATCAACGTCAGATTTCAATGCGAAAAACAGCTGGGGAACTAGATTAGTACATTGATCCATCAACCTATAAACTGTGCTAAATTTGTTGTCTGTATGATCATCTCTAAGCTGTGCATATCACCGACCATATGGATAACATAGGTGGCACAGTATATAGATCATTGAGTCCCTATGCTACGCTATTTCTCCAGTGGTTTTCTAGCACAGCCTTCTATTTGGAATATAAGAGAATACTCTGGTGTGGACATGCTCTAAGTACTTATACTTAGACAAGAGATTAAATAATCTGTTTATCTGTACAATTACACACAGATATACATATGAAGTGCATGGGGTCGGTGGAAACTTAGAAAATATTAAAATAAATTAAAAACGAAAACAAAAAATAAAAATATCTAAAAACAGTAAAAAAAACAAAAAAACACACATTGATTTTATTATAAATCAGTGAAAACCGTTCAAATTTCATATAAAAAATGTTTCAGCTGTGTACATCAACTTTCTACCATCTTCTAAATGATCAGCAATATCAAAATATCCAATATTGCTGAAACAAGTTACCTGAATCCAATTCCTGGGGTGACATGACTTTGAAATGTATACATCTTCTCTTCTTCAATGATGTCAGGTCTAGCCATGCTTCTATTAAACTTGTAGATTTGCACTAAAATGTAAATCATATTGTTTATTAATAACCAATTCTATTATAGAAATGGTTTATAGCAAGGTGATCTCAGAATTGAGGATGAATAAAGTATTCGATGAGTTTTGATGAAGTCAACAAACACCTGCTGTGTACACGTGATCAGACTGTCAATTCCTATGTATGCAATGAACCAACAGATTGTTACTATTTCATAGTGCAGTATGAATGCAAAAATCCTAGTTGTAGATATCAGCTTGTATGAATAACTTGCACTAACCTGAGGAGATAGGCAGCATATATTTTTTTTTAATGATAATCAGCAGCACAGAGACTGCTGGGAAATCATATCTTAGTTATAAGCAAATAAATACAGTTCATGTCCACTTTATTGTACTATTAAATGTTCACTACAATACACACGCTCTCTAACTGGATCTATGACAATAGCTTCATTAGGAAGATCTGTACAAAACAGTGTGTTTTCATAAAAGGTAAAATGTAATGTTCTATGCAATACACCTATGAAACATGCAGAATGATTACTCATGGTATATTTATACTGTTTTGCTACAGTACAGAGAAGGAAACTATAAATATGTAGTGCACAAAGTTATAAAAGGGAAATGTATAAAAAAAAAAAAGAAAAAAAAAAGTTTAAACTAAAACAAAATAAATTTATAAAAAATAAATAAAATAAAAATAGAAATCTGCAGTTTCATTGTGCAGCCCAGCCAGGGACACGTAACCCACCCAGGATCCAGGCCTGGGACACAGCATAGAAACATCTATACAAGGGGGTTATTTATGGAGCAGAAACACCCTCTTTACACATCTGTGACACTTTGCCTGATATTTTGTGGCTCTATGATCTACAAGTCACCTCAACTTAGGATCATTAGGGTTTTCTTATTTTTCTCCTAAAATACTGAATATTTAGGATGTAAAGCAACATTCAGGATGTATTTTTCTTTAGCATTTTAATATATTAATAATATGTGTAGATGGAATAAAGATTTAGAAGTGGTATGCTGCAGACATCAGTAGCCAATGCTCCTTTACCTTCACAGATTGCACATATTTGCTGCATTCCCAATTTAGACTCAATCTCAACTACTTGAAGCTCATGAGACTAACTCTTTTTCACATTGGCACAACTAGTCAGGGACATTATCGCAGATTTCCTGCATTCCATATAGAACGCCCTGATCTGACCAAGTTTGCACCTCATGCTTTCTATAGGTTTGTGGCACTTGCAAACTACACCATCATTTTATGCCAGAATGTTCATGTAATGTAATGACCGGTTAAGAAACTACAAATCAGGCGCATAGCAAACACCGAGTTTCTTTCTCTACGACGCAAAGGGTTGAGCAGCTGCAGCCCTCCAAGGCTTTTTTGTGGCCTCTCGTCTTCTCTGACAGCCTTTATAGTGGTATTCAGTACTTGGCCCCCGATTATGAAGTAATAAACTACATGTATATACATATGGATCTTGCATGTAGCAAAGACGACCAGTGTAAAAAGATATAATTATAACAAACCGTCTAATTATTAACCCTCATTCTATAGATCACCAACATACAATCTTATAATCATATTGACCGGTTATTCAAAGAATCACAAAAAAACAGATAAGCAATTATTTGTGTACTAACAATCGGCGAATAAAGTTAATTTGGGGTGGTGCTTGTGGCATAAACGCTATGAACACTATAGGGTCATCTTGGATACAGTTAATTTTCAAGTGTCTTCTAATTACATGACTATCAGACGGCAAAGAACATTTGACGATTAGCGTGGGGAGCAATCGGCCACATATTCCCTCAATTAAAAAAATAAATTTACGTGTTTGATAATGCTTAAATTAAAAAAAGCTGAAAGATATAGGAAAGTTATGCAAAGGATAGGTTGGTTGATGCCTATGTACCACAAATGCAGAAACGAATATTCACACGTTGCAAAAACAAGATGCAATTCTATTCTGTATTATTTTTTTTTTTATTTGAGAAGAGGCAAAATATATCTATATATAAAAAAAATATAGAGATTATATATAGAGATAGATAGATAGATAGATCTCCTTCAATGTTTTGGAACACGAGTACTATAATAGCTTTGTGAACACAACACAAAAATAAATAAATCAGTGTCTTCAAAAATGTAAGTCCTCCACATATATAATAACTATACAGATTTGATGGTGATGAACAAAGAATGAAAAAAAAAATATATACATTTACAGAACTGGTTCATGCTTATCCAAAAGGACAACTGTGTCTGCACAGCACTTCCCCAGTATATGATCCCACTTATGATGTCCCATTAAACCTTCTTTGTGCTCCTTTGTAAGGAGAGAGCAGCCTTCCACCATTGTTCACCAAGACCACCTGCTTGTTTGGGAACAGAGTATATGACTTGAACTATGTGGCTCACAATGACTCTCCCACAGAAGCACATGAATATCCAACAGCAGGTTATAAAGTAATCAGACAGGCCACCATCGTATCGGTTGCTGGTGGTCCTTTCCCACCTCCTCCATTGTACATTACATTTTAGAACATAAGTGTTTGATACTTTAGATGTATTCATGAGAGCAAATGAAAACGAACTGAAAAGCAACCATAAAACTAGCATAAAACAGTAACAGAGCAAAGACTGTGGGAAGCTGCTCAGTAAGGGGATAATTAAAAAAAATATACAAAATCCTTAATTAGAAAGGCTTCAGAAATGCTTTTTATTACCTGTAATTATTGTTAAATATTAATAATGTAGGGTGCTTGAATACTCTACAGCTCTGAACAGTAGGGAAAATAAAGTACAAAAAAACATAGCCCAGGATATACAATGTAGGACCCGACAAATGGACCTACAAGGTAGACAAATTGGGTGGAGTGAGGTAGGGAGAACCCTGCTTGAGAGAGATTACAATCTAGTGGATTTAATATAATTGTGAATGCTCAATCCGGATGACGATTAAAATTGACCGTTTCAGTTGACACCACGAGGCCTTTCAAAACGGTATTTGTTTCTAATATGTTAATCGTGACTTAAAACTTGTGCCAACCACACAAATCGACAATTTTCAAGCTAAAGTAACAAAACAAATTTTTATTATCTTGATACGGTTTGTTTATTTCATGTGCTTATTTTATTTTTCTCCTATTTCTGTGCAAGTATCAATCCTTTGTGGTATACCTCATAGGTTTTATTTTCTTCATTTTTCTCAGTAATTTAGAATCTATGTCTTGATACTCACCAGAGCCTAGTATATACCCGCACTATGTGTTACTCTTACGTTCAAGCATTGGCAGCAATTCCATTTCCAGTTCATGTTTTGACACAACTTCCAGTTTTTGACCAGCACTCATGTCTGGTGGTAGGTGGCGTCACACATCTTGACAATGGCAAGTAGACTATGTGAAGCATTATTGAACAAAGTAGTTTACTGCATTGCTGCAAGTTATAATGTTCATTGTGTTACACAAAGGCTACAGGGCTTAAAGATAACGACATACTAAATAATTTTTTGAGAGAATGGAGGAGTTTGTACAGAGGCATCCTTCCACTTATTAGCGCTGATACTTAAGGAGAGAGAAGCATCCCATAAATGTTTTAGTAGTGTGTAGCCAACTTTTCCACACACAGACAGACTATGCTATGCCCTTTGTATTCCATTATTATTATCAATCATCTTTTATTTATAAAGTGCCACAAGAGGTCCAGAGTGTCATACATGAAATTTACAGTAGTACAACAAACAGACAGCAACGATCCATAACACATTACATAATACATGAAAACAAAACACAAATACCATGAATCTACTATTTAACAAATAACACACATCACTTAGAAAAGCAGGCCTAGATATACAGAGGGTGATGCAATAGTAGTAGGAGAATATGAGGAAAGAGGTCCCTGCTTGTGAGCTTACATCCTAAAGGCTGCATATCTGTGCAATCTCAGTGGGTATTCCAAATGTCTCTACAACATTCAGATAGGCCCTTATGGAAAGTTTTCCCAAGCATATAATATGACTTGGCTACTCCATCCAAGACCTGAATGTCTTTCTAAAGCAGTGATAGTCAACCAGAAACACGTCAGGGGGAACATGGATGGTCCTCTAACCTTCAACAAGGCCGTAAAATTACTCTTAATATCAGTAATAAGTTAAATCAACACATTTAGTCAAAAGAAAAAGATCTGTAATGACAAATCAGCAGTCCGTTTAAACAAGTGTTACAAGCTATAACAAACAAGTCTGATAAAGCAGGAAGAGGCTGGGGAACACATGTGAAGGCTCGAAGGGTTACCTGTTGCCCATTTCTGCTCTACAGTATATGGAAAGTAGGTAGCCACATCAATAAGGACTGCAGGGAGACCCATGTTAACCAGCCAGTTGTTGACCCAACATATTATGTCAAAAGCCTACTCAATTTTTCTCCTCAACCAATTGATTGTCATCTCATTTTGAATATTCATTTGACTATACAAAAAACATTTGTTTTGTCTACAAGAATAAGATAGAATTCTTAGGAGCCCGTGTGTATGAATAAGAAAAAATATTATATATAATATAATTTTAATATATAAAAAATATATTATATATAATATTTTAATATACATACATTCATACATATTCAATTGAGAGTCGTGATTACTTAAAATCTTTATCTCTTCACTAATTTCTGGTCATCCATTTAGGATTCTAATCTAAGAGCACCCAATTCACAGAACCATAATCTTGATATCTAATTTTCACTGAACAACCACATCAGTGGCTGCCATCAGAGATCGTTCTGTTGCAGAAACAGATACTTCTACTCTTGAGACACATCACCACTATGCATTTGAAAGGAAAGAGTCTATGAATGAGTTGGAGAAAGAAATGGGGACATTTGCTGAACTGATTATTAGAGGGCAAAATCGAAAAGAAACACGTCTCCAGGATATACTAAGACCTTAAGGATCTTACAAGTCTGTTTATTTTCATCTAGCTTTGCTTTTGGATTTCTACAAAGTACCTTTGGTGTTTTACACAACTGACTTGGCTCTATAATAGAGTTATACATCTAATAAAACACTACGCTGGTGTTCTCTATTGGGTCTTGTCGCTCTATGTTTAATCCTTAGTTTGCTGTACAGCTCAATCCTGCCTATGTTATTTTAATAGGAGCCTAAAATAGGCAATCTTATCCTAAAGCAGGTGTAAGAAACACCGATTTTAAAAGCTTATTTCATTTAAGCACAGCGAAGGATTGGGGAGAGAGGCTCAACTTCAAATACCGTAAATGACAAAAGCCATCTACTTAGTGAGATGTTTGTCCAATTAAATGGAGGAGGACATTGATCAGAATGGAAAAAAAAAAAAAAAAAAAAAAAGAAAATCACTTCTCCTTTTAAACACCAGGGATGTAAGTAATCAGCCTTTGATGTTAGGAATTGAATAGAATTCAAAACCTGGCTTTGCCTTGGATGGTTTTCACTTGCAAAACAAAACACCACCTTCAAAGTTCAATAACTAAACACAAACAAGCAAAAGACATGACTTCAAAGTAAATCACTGAGTTTCAAGGAGAATTTAAAATAAACAAATAAACAAAATTACAAAGAAACAATAGGGGTCATGAAGACAAGAAAGATAAGCCACTGAAAAGATTCTCTGGAGAACTTACAGATCCAAGGACCTAAACTATGACTGCATCTAACCTGTAGAGTTGCAGGGCTGGTACTATGTCACATCTCATGGAGGTTAGAAAAGGTTGATTTACTTATTTTGTTGCATTAAAGGAGATTGCCAGTGCACTGTATGCAATAGGCTGAGCTCATGAAAGGTTAATGTGCACCTGCCATATTGTAGGCTCATGCAAAATTCAGGAGATCCAGACCTATCAATTAACAAAGAACCAGTGATATCGGTGAAGCACTTCATGACGCACTGGTTTCTACTGCATTAATAGTCTCTATTCCCTTATATATTGGTCCAGCCCACAAAATGGTTCCCGCCACTGTCTGTAAGGCAATAGTTTCAAAAGGCAGGCACAAAAGGAGCGACTTGTGGATTTTCGTCTAAGTGGCATGACCAGCAGACAAACAAATGATGGCAGATGGCGATTCGGTTGGGGAAATCCAACGAACGGATCACAGGGATGCCCATGTTAGCTGATGACTGCAGGACTTTCTACCTTAATGAGCAAATTCCAGTCATATTCAAATTATCATCACTTGGAACTATTAGGTTGCACATGCTGCTGCTTTAGTCAATAATGACCACTACCAAGATTGTCAGAGAACATATGACACAGAGGTATGTCTATTGAACTTTAAGGCACAGCAATGAAAAGGTTAAAATGGGTTTTCTACCGTAGTACAAAAACTGGTTCTTCCGATGAACTACCTCAACCAGATTTCACCCTTTACTCAATTCAGCAATATCCCAGGACTTATAGGGACCTCTGCCGAATAGCCTATGTAATCATTTCTCACCACCCCAAGAGCAGGGAACTGATGGGGGGTTATAAATGACAGCTTGTATTGAAGGCATGCTGCAGCCAACCAATCAGGAGGGAAGGGCCTTTCACCAAAGTGATTGTAAATGGATGGGAATTTTAAAACCATGTAGTTTAAGATGAGAAAACTTCTGCAGTTTTCCTCCAACAGATAATATGTGCACCAGGGAGATATGGGTGTTCAGCTTGAAATGTTAGCACTATATTTGTTCTCGGGTGAACTAATTAACAGGATAAAATTTTTTAGTAGTCAAAGCCTCTCAAATTGACTTCCCTGTGCGTGGCTATATTGGCTGTTGATCTGATTGTAGCAGGGATTTCAACACTAAAACAATCATTCTACTTGTGGGCATCTTAACACTGTCCATATATATATTATTATACAAATACATATAACTATACCAAATACCTTGAGAAAATTGAATTCTGCACTTCTCATAGAGAGCTATTGCAAATACTTGTGTATTTCTTATAGTTAGTTTACAGTAGTTAAATGATTCTGAAATGTAATCTCCAATAAAAATATTCACTCCCTTTAAAAAACAAAAACACCCATAAAAAAACCCAACAACTATAAAATGGATAAGACACTGAAGAGAAACAGGACAAGAAGGGTGGAGAATGAGAACCTGAACAAACGACAGTTACACTTCTAAAAAGTAAACAAAGAATCAATTAAATGGTTACAGGGCCACCAACAGTAAAGGTTTTCTTTTCCCCATAATATACGTCTTTATGCCATTAGAACATTACTTTCTAAATGCAGAGTTTCCTTTACTACTTTTACAATCTGCCAGTTAAACATACAGTCTAGCTAGTCTTTAGCACAACTACAAATGTCTTGCTTTAGTGCAGGGGACTTTTCTGGCCAAGAGCATCAACGGGAGATGGTGGTCATTTCAAATGACCACAATAAAACTTAACTTGCTTAAACATGTAAAATACGTAGACTTTACTACAGGAAAACAGGAACTTCTTCTCAGTTATGCCATTCCTCTCAACATTGTTAAAAGAACCAAACAAAAAATGGGGACGGTGCACCACAAGATAGGGTGCGGCCATTACATGCAGGGGGCATGCACACAGGGAGCATGCTATTCCTATACCCTCTCCCCCACGTAGTAGCACATCCCCCCCCAACGTAGCAGTGCATTCTTCCCTCCCCCCCAACCTAGCAGCAGCGCATTCTCTACCCCCCCCCCCCCCCCCACACATAGCAGCTCATTCTCTCCCCCCACACATATAGCTGTAGAGATCTGCCCCAGATCTCTACAGAACTTCGGATCCGGTGCCCGTGAAGAGGGCGAAGATGGAGACTGCCGCTGTGTCCCTGGAGGGACAGAAGATGGCCCTGGCTGCAGTGCCCCTGAAGAGGGTGAAGAAAGAAGCAGAGAAAATCTACTCACCGATCCAGTGGTGAGTATTTCTTCCTTCCTGCAGGGGTTGACAGCGGAGGGAGGATGAGCCAATCACCTTCCTCCGCTGGCCAATCGGCGGCCGGATGAGTGAGCCAATCACGGCTCACCTCCGCCCGTTCAAAAGATTGGCGCCGCGGCGAGCCAATGAGCGCTCGCGGCGGCGCCTAGTAATGATGTTCCGCCGGCGGTTATATTCAGAAGATCGGCGGCAGAGTGAAGAGCGGACGTCGTGGGTCGTCTGGAGCGGCAGAAGACGACACTGATGCCGGAAATGGCAGGGTGCCCTTGTTAGGGCAATGAGCTACCCTGCCACTGAAAATCACCGCTGGAGACGTCGAAGGGAGCCCTTGTAAGGGCTGAGAGCGCCCCCGTCCAGAACACTGCTGAAAACGCCGCGCCGAACAGGAAAAGAGGCGCCACCGGCTGGAGGGTCTGGAAGACCCGGAGAAAAAAGGCTGCGGGGCAAGTTGAGTATCCTGCGCAGAGCTGGTAAGTATACTCAGCACTTAGGTCGGGCACAAGGCCTGTGGCCACAGTCAGGCGCTAGGCCCGTGGGGGCACTTGTTAGGGGCACAAGGCCCAGGGAATTGGGCACAAGGCCCTGTAAAGAAAGTCAGGGGGCTATCAGCCCTTTATAGAGTATAAAGGGCACAAGGCCCTTGTAGTTAGGTAGTGGGCTAGTGCCCATAGTTAGGAAGGCCACAAGGCCTAGTGAGGCAGGGGCTAGTGCCCCTAGGTGACAGGGCACAAGGCCCTAGTTAGTGGCCTAGAGGCCATAGTGAAGGGCACAAGGCCCGAGTTAGTGGGCTCAGAGCCCAAGGTAGAGAGGGGGCTAAGGCCCATAGTTAGAGCACAAGGCTCTGTAGTCAGCTGGGCAGAGAGACCCATGGTGTAGGGCATAAGGCCCTGGTTGTAGTCAGTGGCGTGAGAGCCCTGAGTAGAGTGGGGTGCGGTCCTTTGTGTGAGGTGAGTACACTAGGTGGGAGGTAACAGTAGAGCAGAAGGCTCCTGTTAGTGCTGAATTAACCGGCTGGTTAGATAGCAACTGTGTACTTGCATGGTCAGCCTGCCATATACTGTAACAGAGTATTATTCCATCTGTGCATCGAATATTGCCTTGTATATTGTGTTTGGGGCTGTGCTGTGTTTCTTTACAGGTTCAAGACGTCAGGCCCCCATTAAAGGTAGGCTCTTGTTTCATGATTGTTTTCCTGCATTGACCTGTACTGTGGGGACAAGGTGTAGTTACAAGCTTACACATAGCCAGGGAAGAACACACCGTAGTTTTCCCGTCCTGTAGGTCCCTGGGGTTACGCTGGTTTCCAGAGGGGGTGATTGAGTATCTCACTGGCAGTGCGGCACAGCTTGATTGAGTTCCAGGGGCGGCCCGTGGTTCTGGTTCAGTGTCCCAGTCCTCAGTTCTGGCAGATTCTTTGGCGGTTCCGGAGTGGGACAGGTGTTCCACTTGAGTGGAGGCAGTCGTTTCGAGTTCCAGTGGTGACGAACGGCGGTTCCGTGCGGCAGTCGACACTCCGGTGGTGTGCTGTTCCAGCGAGCCTCTTTCGGGCCTTGTGCAGCCGGTCCTTAGGATTCCATGGGTGACTCCATAGCAAGAAGACAGTCTTCTTGGTACGACCTGGGTGAGGGTGTTAGGAACAGCCCTCTGGAATAGACCGTGAACACGGGCTGGTGTTCCCCGTAAAGTACAGAGAGTAGGTCCCGGTAGTACACCACACCTAGTTGTAGTTATCGTTATATAGTTAAGTTGCTATAGGAAGGCTGTGTGTTATCTGTCGCCCACAGGTGTCGGGGAGGAGCAGGAAAGCAGGGATCGGAAGTTGGAGTGCCTGGTGAGTATAACACTGGATTCCCTCTTTCGGTTAGGCCCTCACTGAGAGGCGAGTGGGGTACTTGAGGCGGGAAGGTTCCCAGTCTCAGGTACCCGTAGTCCAACGACTTGGCAAGAGAAAAACGAGGTGGTGGTAAACGAGCTTGACTAGTGTCTTCGCTCATTGCCGTGGTCTTGGACAGCCCTTTCCTGGTAGGCACGGCCGTAATTCCTGTTTCTTCCATAGAGGTAAGTGGTTGGAGGTGACAGAGGGTCGGTTGCTGATCTCCTGGGATAGGACAGCGGCTCTGGCATCGGAGGCGACCATCGTTTCTAAGGCAAGTTCATCTGTGTGAGTCTGTCCTGTTCCCCGTAGGCGTTACATAGCGGCACATTCTCTCACCCCCACACACATAGCAGGGCATTCTTCCCCCCCCCCAACAAACACAGCGCAGGGCATTCTCTCCCCCCCCCCCCACACACATAGCTGTGCATTCTCTTCCCCCACCCACACACATAGCTGCGCATTCTCTTCCCCACACACACATAGCTGCGCTTCTCTCCCCCACACACATAGCTGCGCATTCTCTTCCCCACACACACATAGCTGCGCATTCTCTCCACCCCCACACATAGCTGCACATTCTCTCCCCCCCCACACACACACAGCTGCGCATTCTCTCTCCCCCCCACACACACAGCTGCGCATTCTCTCCCCCCCCCACAAACAAGTGGCACATTCTCTCCCACCCACATAATAGCACATTCTCATCTATGTAACAGTCTCACTCCAACTGTAGCAACACATTCTTACCTGCCCAAATATCAGCACATTTTATGTGCACACCTCTATATAATTGGGAACATCTCCCTAATCGTGCCTTCACCACTCCTGCCAGCTAATTTAAATAATCTCACCCGGCAAAACAAAATCTTGTTTTTCCACTTCTGTGTAAAACAAATCTGTACTTAGCGCGGAGTGCCCAGATCTGCCATTGGAAAGTACAAATGTGTCAGAAATTAGTCTTCTGGTCTCCATCGAATGTCAAAAACATAAAGGATTTAACTGTATGGAAAATGCTCTGTCTGACAAATAGTATGAAATAATGGATATCATCTCTACTCCTCTACAGGCACGCAGTAAACACAGATTAATTGCTCGATTTAACAGTGAATGCTATTCTCCTGGCTATGCACAGATAACACAACATACTCATATAACCTGCAGGCTATGACAGGACAAAGCCGCTTACTTTCTGAGCAGCACACATCCAATTTCAGATAAGAAGATGACGCAAACACATTTGGATTGTAAATCTTCAATATAAAAGGAAGATTAAACAATGTTTAACAAACAGTAATGGAAGGGGAAAACAAAAGAAAACCATACAGCTGTTCTATATATAATCATTTGACACAAAGGAATAAGCTGCAGACTGCTTAGGGGAACACATAACGTAGGCTACCAGCTAGACAGACACGTGCAGCCCTGAGTAGGAATCACTCAAAACAGCTTCCAGTTACAAAATCTTTACTGCTCTTCGTTTACTAGTAGATAATCATGTAGGAAGAAAATATCACCTTGAGCTGGAATTTAAAGCCCTGCAATAAATGACAGCACAGACAACTATTTTCAAACAAGTAAAGAATTGTAATATTTATTTGTGGTACAGAGTGACTGAAAAGTGTCAGTCAACACATTTGTGTTTGGTTTTGTTTATGGGCTTTGTAAGGTGATCACCATTTACATTAGAAAATCTGTTCTGTGGTATGAGACCTGTTCTTCTTTACTGTGAACTGGCTTGTTACACTAAAAGTAATGTCTAGTGAACAACACCAGACATGCAAAAGGTTCCGTAATCTACATCAACCAGTCAGAGCTTTGCTTTCATTTAATATGAACAAAAATATAGCTACATGTTGACCGTTTTCTTCCAACATTTAGCTGTGTTTATACCCAGCCATGGGTGCTTGCGCAAAGAACAAACAATATGGTGCCTCACATGCTTTACAGGAACATATAAGAAAAATATAAGGTTCCCATATGTTGACAGAACTTAATATATGTCACAGTGTAAACCAACTTTCCTTGGTCATCAGCCACTTCGGAAAAACTAAGCTATAGAGGTTGAACGTAGCGTCGTTGTTTGGGATTACGTACCAGAAGTTTGTAGTGTATAGAAAAATATAGATAAGTTCACCATCTTATCAGAAATATCTTCCATTCCAATGAGGTCCATGAAACTGTACACTATATGCATTGTATATTTGCTAATGTTATTAGTCGCTCTTTAATAAAGACAACTTGTATTTTATATTTAATACGTTTTGTAAGATACTTCCACTTTCAAACATTATATATTATGCCAAAATATACATAGTTGCAAATACAATATGTTGTGAGAGTCACTTTGGAAGATATAGCATTGCCCGCCCTACTCTGAAGTTAAAGGGTTGTTTGTGTAACAGACACCACTATGCAGTTTAGAGATTATCTCGCCCGCTCCTTTCCACTTAATTTTGTGCCACCTTCTTCATCTGGTGATATCACAGGGGCGAAACTGAGTGTTTAGCACCGCTATTAGATTCAGTACTAGCGGAACCATTTATCAATGTGCGGCAGTAACAGATTTAACGATTAAAAAAAATATTATTTTTTTTTTATTTATTTTTTAAAATCGCTAGTCCTGTCATTTTTTCTGCCAACAGGGCTTCCCTGTCCATGAATAAATATACCCCTAAATAGAAGTTGTAATTTATTTCCAAAAATAAATGCACATGGTACTGTGAGGAAGTTAGGAACTAGGGGTCACAGGAATAAAAGAGAAACAGACACATTTTTGTACAAGTATTAGCCCTAGGCCCAATATTATTTAAAGGAAGAATTAGTCACACAACTTCATATTGATTATTAAAGGGTGTCTTCAGCTAAAATTTAATTGTTACACATTACTCTTCCCATCAATTAATTTGACACGGCAGAGAGAGAGAGAGCAGGAGATCTAGGGCTAGATTTACTAAGCAGCTGGTTTGAAAAAGTGGGGATGTTGCCTATAGCAACCAATCAGATTCTAGCTTTCATTTATTTAGTACCTTCTACAAAATGACAGCTAGAATCTGATTGGTTGCTAAAGGCAACATCCCCACTTTTTCAAACCCGCAGCTTAGTAAATCTAGCACCTAGTCTCTGCCAACACTGCAACAGAATTTTGTCCAGGTACTGGACGACCAGAGGATGTGGGCAAAGCGATTGGCCCCTGGCGTGGAAGTCCACAGATCTGCTAGTTTAGTTTCAGGGAGGATATGTTAAGGGGCATTAAATTTTTGGTAGAATTACCCTTTAGCATGCAAGTTAGGGATTGAAAGATTAATATTAATATAAAAATGTGACAAATCTCAAATTTATTCTCTGACAATTCAAACAAGGCAATTTACAGAATACAACATTTAAAATGTCTGATCTTGAGATTTACACATTTATGCATTTTATTATCACCTCCGTTAAGAAGCCTCAACACTTTAAGTAGAAAATCATGCACATATGAGGTGTTAGGTTTGCTAGGTCTGGTGAGCTAAAAAGCTACCACACATATTATCGTAATTTCTTGGATGAAAACAGGAAGGTGGTGCTAGTGACAATAAGACTACAAATACAAAGTATTTCAATTTGTGGAATCAAAAATGAATCTCGGACACAACGTAATATAAAGACACACTTTCATGCAAAAATATGGAGTGCTTTTAGGACAAACTCTACGGTAGATGAGTGTATAAATACATCCATGCATTGCTTATATAATACTATCTTGTTAGCAGAAAAAACATGCTGTAAATCATAGTTAGAAGTTCCCTTTTATTTTATATCCAGCATTTGAATCTGGTTTCTAATTGGTTGGTATGGTTTACAGCAAATAGCACTATTTTATTTATTAAAACAAATAAATCGATCTGTTATAGAAGCAGCAGGTATTATTGTTCTCCATCACATTCTTTTTATGGGGGGGAGGGTTTAAGCACTAAGCACCAATGGAGGCACTGATGGAGACTAGTGTGAACTGGTGAATGACTTCATTTTTTAAAAAAAAAGAAAAAATACATTAAACAAAAATTTACATCTGCTGCCGAAGATTTGGCAGTTCCTGGGCTGATCGGAACACTTTCAAACATGGGACACAGAATGCCAACTACAACATGAAGGCTACATCTGAATTAAAAAGTGTAATCATTAACAAGCGTCAGTAAAATAAATAAAATACTGCTTTATTGCACATGTTTGTAACAGCCCAATTCTATATTTTAAAGAAACACCATTAACATACATGACAGTGCTAGCAACTTCAGTGTATGCCGCTGCATTCTTTTTTTACCTGCTTGCAAGAAGAGCACACATTTCCATTTCAACAAAAACTTTACTCTACTACATATAAAACATGTTTTTGTTTAGTGCCAATTCTATCATACATAAATAACCATAACTTAGTCTCCATCCTATGAATGTTATTGCCCAGGCCTATGCTGCATTGTGATCAAAGCTAACCGACACAGGTTTCAATGATCCTTATATAAAATGCACATTAAAAAAATGGATAACCGACAATAGATGCATGAGGTCCTGCTCTGAACAAACCATGGTCGGTCCATCATCCATGTTCTTGATCTACCTATAAGCAAGAACTGTTATGAAATTGGTCAATGATCCATTTGCAGTTCGCATGAAAGAGCAGACTGGTATTCAGTGCCATCATATGGGCCATAGAAAATATAATTCATGCCCGTTTTACTCACATTTGGCTAAGGGAACTTGATGCTATAGCTAGTTTATTACCATGTAAATTAACTGGAAATTTAGCATCAAAACCACAAGGTTGGGAAATGATTGCACGAAGAAAAAAATGAAAAAAAAAATATATAAAAAAGTCAACTGGTTCTAAATGAACTCAAGAAAGGAAACGGTTTCTCAATCAGTCCTGTCTATATACCCACTAGAGACTGCATAGCCTGACTGAAGTGTTTGATCTAGGCTGTGAAAATATCCTTTTATCTTGTTAATTGCTCAAATAGCTTGAAAAAAATAAATTAGCAACTGTTGCAAGAAGACAGCCATTGAATATGATTCTAGAGGATACTGAACCATACTTTTATTTTGGGCTTCAAACAGGAATACAAGCTTATGTCTGCTAATGTCTGTCTGCAAAGATGAGGAATGGAAAATGCAAAAAACATAAGTCACCCTCATCAAATTTACAATATAACCTGCCGTGTAATATGCATGCCCCATATCCAAAGTATTTACTGAACAGAAATCTGGATTAATTAAAATGCAGTTGTGTGGCTGTATCTAGATTTCAATGGTTGTCATTATACAGCACAAGACATCAGCACAAAGAAAATCATTATAATACACTGACCCATTATATTATACAGGCACCAGTAGAGAAACCAAGTGCACATACAATGCATGTACAGAACATAGTCACCGACAGTTATGAGGAAAACCCATTTATGCTAAACTTTTGTGCAGCAGTGTGGCACAGTGGCTAGCATTGCTGTCTCGCACCGCTGGGGTCAGGAGTTTGAATCCAACTAGAACGCTATCTGTGTGGAATTTGTCTTCTGAGAAAAATGACCATAGTATCTGTGTGTGTGGTAGGCAATTTTGATTGTAGGCTCCAATGGGGCAGGAACTGATGTGAATACCCCATGTACAGCATTGTGCAATACAACTGATGCTATATATATAAAAAAAATAAATAATAATAATACTGATAATAATAATAATAATAATAATAATAATAAATAATAATGCCCAAATTAATGGCATTGCATAGTGAGTCCGGGAGGATGCCTACTTCCAGGAGGACTCCCCAAAATTCAGGTGAGTATTTAAGTAAGAATTATTGTTTCCAAACAATTTTATCAAAGCTCGTGGACTGGTGTCTTTTTTCTAACCTTATAACGTGTATCAAGATTTATAGTTTCAAATATTTCAATTGACGTTAACTGGCATCATGTCAAGTCCTAATTCAAATGACAACGACATTTTGAGAACCATTGTTCTACTGTAAATAAGCACAAAACATCAAACACATACTAAATTGTTAATGTCAGAAAGTAGCCACTGCCAACAATACTGTAATACACACCTAAAAACTTTTTTCCTTTGGATTGTTTGAATTATCTCAGAAGTTAGGTTTAATTCTAACTCTTACATTTCTTTTAATTGTTTAAAATACATATACTGTTAAAAGGTTTATTGTAGCTTCATAAGACAGCATCAATTCTCCACTGCTTTGGTGTTTGAAGGGATAAATATTTTGGGTCTCATGGAGTTTGCCGAAAATCCCGACAAAGGGTGCAAATTTATACCTGAACAAACCATATTGCGATGCATGGGCTGCAAATACAAATGATATGTGTGGGGAAACTATTACTAAATAGGTAATTTGGCAACCTTTTAAAAACACACAGTGAAAAATAATACATTCCTTTTTCGATCATTCCAATTCCATATTTGCTTCACCATCTGGACCATTGTGCTACAGTTTCAGACAATTTATTTGCATGTCAATTAACTGAAACATTGTCAAGTTAAAACTGCATGAGCAGAACATTGTAGCCAAGGAAAAAGTGATGCAGTGTAAGTGACTACTTAAAGAACATATTTGGGGCTGTCCAAAAAAAACTGATCTAAGAAGCACATACTGTACAGAAATCAACACGCTATATTGGGCATCGTCCTTGTATGGTATGGTACAAAAATAAAATAAAAACCTGTATCACAGCAAGGAGGAGTCAAGAGCTCCTACCAATCTACAGAAACATTTCAAAACCTTCATCAAAAGGCGAGATGTTCCTTACTTCCCAGAGTATAAATACTTTAATGTTGATCATTCTAATTTTAGTCGATAAGTCATTGTGTGTTCCAGAATCATAAGTGTGAGTGGACTTCCAGAAAAGGAACAGAGGGCCTGAGGCATCCGAGTAGGTGAGCAATACAAGCATTGCTTTGTATCTGTCATCACATTTCACAAATCTTGCTTCTGGGCCATTCCAGTAAGCCTGAGGGAAACATACTTAGCAGGTACTAGTAGAAATCCTCATCTGTGCAGATAACAAAACTGAGAGGACATAAACAGACATCAAAGAAACACTTTTCAGTCCAGGGACAGTAAAGAATGGCCAGTCCCTGTGGAAGAGATAAAGCCTCTGGAAAAGAGACAGGGGCATGATATTGGAAGTAAAGGCAGAACATAGCTAAAGTAAAAAGAATAAACTAGCACAAAGAGGTCAGTATCCAGACTTTGTAAGATTCCTTCCATTGTGTAATGCCAACTTACTGGAGGTTCACCTCACTGCCTAGCTTCTAAAGGCCTCTAGCGGATACACATTCCTCCGGCATTCCTCCCCGGCAAGCTCTTGGATATTTTGAGTTCTAAGCAAACATTGAAACTTTAATGATCTACTTTCAATTGTTAGTATTTCCTGTTTTACCCCCAAACCTTCACAAAAAGCTAGTCTCAACAACATAAAGAGGGCAGATGTCACAGAACAAGTTCACTTTTGTAGCAGTCTAAAAGGTCTCTTTGGCCTGGCAAGTTGTACTACTCTAATGAAAAGGAATTTCTCAGATTGTTTGTGAAGGAGGTTCTCACCTGCGTACATCAGGAGGAATATCACCGATATGATCAGCTCCAGTATCAGGACACTCAGGATGAGGTAGAGATAGACATTGCTGTTACCAAAGGAATCCTGGGCAGAGACGATTAGAAGTACAGCTGCATTGCCTAACAGAAAGGAACAGAGATAATGACAAGATGACCGTTCGAACAATGCTTCTGGGGAAAACAAACCACATAAAATGTAAAACACCATCACAGCACATTACATTTCAGAAAGAAACCAGATTAGCAGAGATATTTTACAAAAATCATGTATATTAATATGCTCTCTATAATAAAAGGTCATTTCACAGCGCGGCACAACGAGGAGATGTAAAAGAAACAAACATTGGTTATAGTACATGAAACAAGAGAAAAAGAGAGTTCTGCTCACAAAAACTAACAATCTAATATGAAAAGGAACTTACACAAGATACACAGGTGGGCAAGTTAAGCAATGGACCGACTATATGTTGACGTATAGGGATGCGAGAATGTTAGGGGTACAGAGTGGACCAGCCATGCAGGTGGTTTTAGAATACAAGACTGCTTAGATCGCCATGGTTTCCTAGTTATAAAAGGGTAGAATTATATAATAGCTTTGCAACAGTTCCCCATAGTTTTGTACCGGATCCACAAACCAGCACCTCTAGAAACATTTTAATTCAGGCTTTTTATAGTTAATAATTTGTGAAGTTATCCAGCACCCTTTATACCACCATGAACAGACAAATGAAGAACACACAGCTATTACCGAACTACAACCACCAGCATGTTCAGCCATCGAGCCATGCTGAGAGTTGACATTTAATAAGTGGAATGATGTTATTAATGATGTTCATTTAGTCTAATTGCTAATGGCCCATAACACAAAGATTGCATGCTAGCAGGCTGACAGGCAGGATGTTAGGAGATGAACAGTGTAGAGAATAGAGGGAGAATATAGAAAAACATTATAAGCTTACAAACGAATAGAGGTTTATTGGAAAAGAATACATAACATTTTAATCTGAAGCACAATAAATAATCCATTTACCAGGCCAGAACAATTGTTTGCATTAAAATTGTATTACACAGATATAAATTCAATTAAAAATTATTGAATGAAAAAATGCGTCATCCATAATACAAAATGCATCCCTACAAGAGGAAGGCATTGTATTCCAGCGATTCCCTGCATACAGTCTGCTCTTACAGTTGTCCGGAGGGAATATGCTGCCTCCTCACTAAAGTTAAATTTGCATTGTCTCCCTGCTCAATAACCAGGTTTTATCTTGCTAATACATGCCTGGTATCTGAAGGCAATGGGATGTCAGGTGCCCACAATACCATCTCTATGCCAGATCTACCATTCACAATATAAGGAAAGGCATTCCACCACCATTTCTAGCACGGGTTAATTTCTACATGGCAGTGATCTGTGTCAACTCCCAGAGCAGGATTAATGCACTTATGAAAGAATGTTAATTATCACACTCAAAGGGTAAAAACATGGTACATAATAAGTCTAGCTGAAAAGGTAAAATACAGAATTAAAAAATCCTTAGCATGCTAAAAATTAGAGGAATTTAAAAAAAAATAAAATAAAAAAAAAAATGTAAAAATGAAAAAATATTTTATTTAGAAATCAGGTATTGGAGAGTTAAAGTCTGCATAACATAGTACATATAAGCGGATATAAATTAGCATCAATGTTAAATGAGGATCCCCACACAAGTGTAAAATCATTAGCCTAGTCAGCATTGGAATCTAAACAGCTATCAGTTTTTTATTTGGCTAGGTGATAAAGATTGCATTTCTAAGCATTAAACATTTTATTTAACTTCTTCATATCTACTAAATACCACTGAAATATAGAAGAGCATGCAACATGTGAGCATATATCGTGCAAAAGCATGAGTAAAGCGTATAACAATGAAAATCTTTACATAGAGTGATATATACAGGTAAGAACTCAAACAAAAAGTGAAGCTTCCCACATTTGGGTGTGTCATAGCCCACAAACACAAACCTCTTAAATCACAAATAACGGTCATATAAAAACATTTTAGGTGGATAATATAGTGCCTAATAAACACTACGTGTAAATATCCTCAATAAAAGAACAAAACAGCAAAAGCGGGTAAGGGGGACAGAGAACTGTCATGGAAACAGGTGGGGAATGTGGGAGTGCAGGAAAAAATAGAGGGCCCAGTCCCTTCCCCCCCCCCCAAAAAAAAAATAAAAGAAAAAAGAAAACATTAAAGAGGAACCAATAGAAAGGTTATAGTGGCACAATGATATACAAGGTAGAGAATTCTTCAGATGGAAGGGAGAGAATTCAAAGATGTATATTTTTCCCCAAGTCTAAAAATCCAAGCCAGGGCCCCCATATAGCACAGTATTATCTACAGAGGATAGGAGATCATCCAGTGTTCTATAAAATTCCAGTCTCCTGAACCTCTCACACAGAGTTGGAAGGGAAACGTCAAATGGACCAGAATCACGGCTTTAGCTGCTGAGTTAAGAGGTTTCAAAAGGGATTTTTTTTTATTAAAACAAGACAAGGGAACATTCATCTTATTAAGTAGCCAGAAACGGGCTATCAGGCCCTCCATCTCATAGGGGGTCTTCAGAGATGGCAATGACCGGATCCCAAAAGTAAATATTAATTTCATATTTTTGTCACGTTCTGGTATTGTACTTGCACACTTGTGTATGCAAAAATAAATCAGAACCACAGAAACGCTGGTATTTGACGGAAAAAAGTTTATAAATAGAAAAATTAAAACCTTTTTTTTTTTTTCTTTCTTTCTAAATTGGAGACACTTTCCTAACAATGAGAATAAATATGTATATGTTTAAATAATTGGTGCCACAGCAACTGTGGTATCCGACTGAAAAAGAGGCATTTGAAAGTCTCGGTAAACTGAAAGACAAATCACCAGCATGGCTTTGTACTTTCCTACCATTAATACATATCTGTCAATACTAACATTTACTGTCCTGTTCTCCAAAAGGGCATATACAGTTTTTTAAGGTGCATGTCCTTGTGATTGTTGCATGAGAGGATTGCAGATCATTGCTTTCCTTCAAGCATATCACAGTTACCATGAATGGAACACACACTGTCATATTTACTATTTTTAACATTTGCTAAACCGACAAGGTATATTTCTACAATCTATAGTTGCACCCACTGGGGTGTTTTAGTGAAAAAAACAGGTATTTGAATGTCTGGGTGAGCTAAAAGCAAAAGTACATAAAGAGAAGAAAAAAAAAATGCTGTTCCAATTAGCAGAATATAAAATACAGCTACAAAGTTATTCATTGCAATATACATATAAAAAACCAGCAGTATATGCAGGCACCAATATATGTCAGTGTATCAGTGATAATGGGCCTCATTCATTAAAAGAAATTTAAGCAAAAGCAAGTAAGGCAAAAAACCATGTTGCATTGGAGGGGAGGTAAATTTAATATGTGATGGCAGATTTATATTTGGGGTAGGGCATGTCCTAGATCAACTTTAAATTTCAGTCTACAAATAAGCTATCAAGTATTGATGTGCTACATGAAAAAAAACTGCCAGTATTTTCCTTATGTGCAAAATAATGAACTAATTTGCACCCCTTGCATTGTGATATGGTTTTGTCCAAAAACATATTTTTTGTTTAACTTTCCTTAATGAATCAGGCCAACTGGTATTGCTGTGCAGAAATCTCAATACTCACTTAGGGGACAGAGAGGATTCCTTTCAGGCAGAAGTATGAAACATGCTACATGCTTTAATAAAGTTAAGGTCATGTGATGGTGACTATTGTACTATGATTGGATATTTATCTTTTTCTTAACAGTAACTCTATAAAGGGTGTTTTATGTCTGCTAATACTCATTTAAACCTGGGCCATACACGGCTATCATTTGACCACATCTACCATCCATCTCATCAACACCTCCTGGTTTACAATTTGCAGAAAGTTCGAATAAATACAGACTAATTAGCAATCCAAATCATAGTGTGATTTTGTTTTTTTAAACTGGAAATATAAACAGTTTCTTATGTGAATAAATTGAATTAGATTTCCTTAAAGTTGAGGAATATACTGTAAGCTATTAATATAAACTGTTGAATGAATGTTTACTTAAATCCCAGCAAAATCTCAGAAAGTCATTTAAAAAGGCAAAATATTATATTTTTTTTTTTTACAGAAATGACAGGAGTAGCTCGCACTTGTCGACTTTTTGATGTTCGCCTGTGGCCGGAGGTGGACAGGGCTGGGTGAATCGTATCATTTTTTTTACCCCAGTGACAATTCCCTGAGAATCGTGTCATGGCGGCTCTAATCCTGCCCACATCACTAGGAAGTGGGCAGATGCCCTACTCTCCTGGGAGACCTACCTGGAATACAGGAGTCTCCCAAATATTCCAGGAGAGGTGGCAAACATGGAGCAGCTGTGATATTATCCACAAGCGTGGTCCAATGTTATGAGGATTGTGTGATTCATGCTTAGCCTTACTTTACCATAAAATACATGTGCAGCAAATACCACTGTGGGGGTCCCAAGAAGTTATAGGGTTATAGAAGACACACTGAGGGGTATATTTACTAAACTGCGGGTTTAAAAAAGTGGAGATGTTGCCTATAGCAACCAATCAGATTCGAGGTTTCATTTATTTAGTGCTTTCTACAAAATGAAACCTAGAATCTGATTGGTTGCTATAGGCAACATCTCCACTTTTTCAAACCCGCCGTTTAGTAAATCTAGCCCTGAGAGTGTAAGATTAAAGTGGACAAACCCGGATTATTATTTTTTTATATATAGAAGAAAGCCAGAGACACTGAACTCTTTTGGTGGATTGAAAAACTCTATAAACGCCAGTGCTGGTCTGTACTATCCTATGAGCATGAATATATATATATCTCATCTCGCACAATTTACAGATACGCACAGGTATTTATACTAGTGCGAGGAGAAATCCTAAGGTTTGAACTTGCCTGGAAACAAATAACTACACTGCACAAAGTAATCACAATCTGCTGTAACGATCTGCTGGGAAGATTGCACCAGATTGGGGTTTAGGACCGCAGTGACAGATGAGAGGAGTAATATTGTAAGACTTCTCATTTAAAACTCAGTAAGGCTAGATGCAAATGTAACATTCCAGTGTATCAGACAAATATCCAAATTTGAACAGAGAAACATTCCTTCCAATGAATTCACCCACATACAGACACAGTCAAAATAAAAACGCAGGATTAATCACATAGAGCCTCTGGATTTTCTTCACATGACACCTCTGTCTAACAAATGTAAATAAACAAAGGTAATAAACATACAAAAAAAACAACTCCCAGAATATACTGAACGATTGCAGCTCATATCATGGTAATTCAAAACACATTTCTTTACTTTTACATATACACTAACATTCCTAAGGAAAACAGACCAGTAACTGCGAGAGAAAAGTAGTTGAACATGCCGGGTAATCGAACATGATACACCCCTTCCCCAATAAACTAAACAAGCATGTTACTCAATTCACTGTACAAATTATCTTAATATATTTGGTATAAAGTGCAAAAAAAAAAAAAATTCCCACTACTTCAGCTCCCTGGTTCCACAGCACTTTTGCTCACCGGTCAATCACTGTACTAAAAATGAGGTTTCTATACCTGTAGAGAAGATCTCTGACCAAGCATAAAATATGCTGTAATACCCTCCCCTCCACCGAAAGTAGCAGAACAGCTTTGGCCCAGCATCCCTACACTAGGTACTAGAGGTCATGGCTTTTTGCACAATTTCCGGTCAGTGCTCGTCACACCAACCAATCAAAGTTCCAGCGCTAGTCTGTTAGTCGTGTGGGGTATTCTATGCTTAAGTGCAGCTGACATAAATGAAAATAAAGTTTGCCATAAGTAAATGAATAAAACAATAAAATATTTGTTGCATTTAATCAAAATCACTGAAGCTTTAAAGGATGTGAATTTAATAAAACCCCATTCATACTGCATGAAAAACCCAGGTTTTTGCCGGGGTAAGCCCAGACGACCCGAGTTTAGGCGCAGTATGAATGGTGTTAGTGAAAAATCCTGGGTTATAGACCCAGGACTTTTGGTGGGGTAATTCCCGTTTCGACCCGGGTTGCCTGCTGTACGAATGGTGAGACCCGGGTTTTTCAACACAATTATAAAGTTTAAAAAAAAACAAAAAAAAAACCACACATCACAAGAGGAGCCAATCAGAGCTCCTCTTGTGATGTTGCCATGGAGACCCCGGGCAGACCAGTGTTTAGTATGAACAGGGTCTACCCGGGAATTTCTCACCGTGGGAGCCTCTGTCCCCCGGCAATATCCCGGGTTTATATGATCGGGATATTGCCGGGGCGGCAGTATGAAAGCGGCATAAGTGGCTTCTATTTTAAAGGTCACTAAACCTAAACTACTACTACAACTACTAAGTTGCCTAATATAAGAACTCCTAATAACATAGAAATGTATGTATATGTTAGAGCTCACATACAACGAGATAACTTATTACTTTTATTGCATAACTGAACACCATGATTTGGTCAACAATTTGGATAACTTGGTTCTCTCGCTTATTTTATCCATGCGAAAAATCTAAATGTTTCACTTGCAAAAATGCATTTGACGCTATACAAAAGGACAGTAAAATACAGATTTCATCCCTCTGCCAAGCTCTCCCCAAGTGTAAACTCCTGTGCAAAGCTCTCTACTGTACTCCACCCACGTATTAACCCCTCACCTGTGCCCTTCCCCCTCTACTGTGATGTCTACGGCTCTCTTCCTCTAATCTCCTTTTCCACATGTGTTAATCCCCTCTGCTGTACAATTTTGTTTTAATAACTATGTAATGGACATAGATCAACAACCCAAAAAATAAAAGGTAATTTACTTAAAAAGGTTTTCTCTGTTGCTCCAGGCTTGTATCAAAGTTCAAGGATTGCACAGTGGTCATTCAGCTTCTACTCCAATAAGGACATTATCTGTGGTGTTAATATGTTCTTCCCATGTTTGCATGAGTTTACTCCAGGGGCTCTGGTTTCCTCCCACTGTCCAAAACCATACGGTCAGGACAATGTCGGGGAGTGTGTTTGTGTGAGGGTGCGCATAGCTATAGATTTGGCACAACAGTGATTTTGCCCCTCGTATACATAGGCACACACCCACATTTCAGTTTTGGGAACTGTCAAATCAATTTGTGGGACCTACTGTTAGTGTGCATGGTGTAAAGAGAGAAACCGTCTCACCATTAATCATAATCTTTATGAGCGGAGGTGCCCATGGTGGAATGTATGGAAGAAGAATGGGAGGAGACAGCAGAAAGCACAATAGCAGGGGAGAGAAGAGTAGACAGCAAAGAGCACACCAGAGGGTTAAACACAGGAGAGAGTTGAGCAAAAACATCATAGCAAGGTTTTATCCTATGAAGAGAACCCAGCAGATGAGTAACAGGTGATGTAGAAAAGAGCAAACTGAACAGGTTAAGTGGTCCTTTAAATGACAAGGAGATAAAACATTGAACAAAATGGAGGCTCGCTTACATTCCATGGTCCGTTCACAGACTCCACTCGCTCCACCTGAATAGGAAGTTCATGGATGGGGGGCATCAAAACCGGCTTACTTTGTTTCACTTAGGCGGAGCAGGAGGTGTTAGAGCAAGTGTAGACCCAGGAGGATGCGACTAACAGAGCCGTCATGGTAAGTGACTTTTATTTATCTCAAACTCCACCCAAAACCAATACATTACCTTTGTTGTATCAAAGCAGGGATCTGTTCGTCTGATCCATGTGAGCGAATCAGACTGACCACTTGTGTGACATCATGTATTTTATATTCCAGTAAATGAAATAAAATAAGTACAACTAGGTATTAGGAGCATTTTGTAACAAACATTTCTACAACAGGAGGTGTCCAAGAGATACCGATATGCCATATGTTGCCCTAAAAGACCACAGTGGCCCTTATATTAGCAGTAAATATCTACAGTAGAGTTTTATGACATTTTTATTATATGATGATAGGAAAGAAACCTCAACACGCATTTATATAGCAAACCTCAGCAATGGAATGTCCTCAAAATATTTGCATTATGTAAGGTTGCCTTGGTTTCTGTATTTCCAGAGTTCTGCAGCTATAGCACAGTTTCAAAGGAAACAGTTTTAGCTCTTCTAAAGCTGCACTATTATCTACTATAAAATGTTACCAACTTGCTCCTCCTTTTAGCTCCATATCAGTGTTTCCAGTGTTCTATACTAGTAATAGAAATGGGCCTAGGGCTGAAGGGAGAATAAGATTAACAAGCACAACTATTAAGCATATGACAGTCATTTCGGCCAGTGCTTGGTCTCTCTAGTGCCACTGTCCCACTCTCTATCAGTCAAACTCTCTAAACATCCAAAAAATAGTGAAAGGAAAAAAGGGCGCTTCTTTAAATTAATGAAATGTGTACAAGTGTATAAAATCATTTGAAACGGCAGCCAAGGACAAATAGGACCAATGTGCAAGTGCAAATAAAAGAAAAATGTTGTCCGGCGCTCAGAAACAAACAGAATTTAAAAATCACTGTGGCAGCATAAACACAAAGGAGAATTCTGTGCACAATATAGCTATATTGGGGTTAAGCTCACCTGCCGGACATCAAGGCATCTCCTGTAGGTGAGATGACAACATTATTCTCTCTAAACATCCGACTGGCCCAGTTCACTGGTGCACCAGCACTAGGGAGTTGGGCCAGACAGATCAGGCCTATCTTCCTCACATTAGTATACAGGGTGTGCTACAGAACAGACTCTCTCCCAGATGGATGGCGAACATTTTCACACAGAAAATTCCTATTAGAACACATGGCAGTATAAATAAACAACATATGCTAACCTGGTGACAGGTGTTATTACAAATATGATAACCCAGGAATTATATTGGTCACATAGCACCACCTTGTGGCTGCAAGTGAAACTATTATCTTAACAACTGAAAACACATTAAAAGCCACTTTCAACTAAACAAACACTTTCACAAAAACAATAACACGTTCTATTAAATTAGATTTGTGGAACCTTTATGTGAGTCACTAAGAATACATTTGAATGTCAATATTACCATGTTATATTACAGGATAATAATACAATCATTCCTTTAATAAAATCCTCTATATTACCATGAATATTATTTTATATATACACTAACTTATAATATTGAATCAGAAATAGGTTTAGAACGTTACAATACAGAATACATGTTAAACTATACATATCCCTACTACTCTATCAGTATTTTAAATGTGCACCAAAGCCAATGTATTTATTTTTAAAATTATCAAATATTTAGTATTTTTATAATATAACTAAACCAAAACATTACAACAACAAACCCTATATTTTTTCATGCATACCTTTCCTCCCTGTTAGAACAACAATGAACTACCAAAATAACTACACAGTAAACCATTACCTGACAGTGGTGCAATGTTGACCAATCCTCACGATTTTACGGCATTACCATACTAGAAAAAGTGGCACTAAAATTCAAACACGGGGCGGATTTAATTCAGCATAAAGTGAGGCAGGACCCTCAGCAGGTGCTGCCGCTGGGCGCCATGACTAGCAGACAAAACCAAGTAACACCCCATTCTATCTAAAGTGGATTCTGTTATACTTATTGTTTAGATAAAGCATGGACTATACCATATCACCCTGAGAACCATACACAAATATTCCCACTCTAGGCCTTACAAACGTCTATAGAAGCTGCACCACCTGAAACTAAGCCTTAATGACAGGTTATGGATATGGTTAATATGCTGCATAACTGCATAAATCCAGTCTGCTTCAGATTAATAAAAGTGACAGAGATATTTGTATTGCATTGCATAGCAAAGACTTTAAAAAGGATCTTAATGTCACAATTTCAAATTGAAATGGGTTTATATAAAGACTTCATATTGAGCCTAAGTTTTGATTGAACCACTTAATGGTTAATCCAATAACATGTAGGATTTGAACCACTTAATGGTTAATCCAATAACATGTAGGATTTTCTGATTCAGTGTTAGAGTATTATGCAATAACTACTCTGCTTCCCATCCAGATGGAACCAGTCAATTGTATCAAGAAATCAATTAAGTTCCACAAAGGTATATTTTTCACTAGATAAAAATAAATTGGTAGAATATGAAGAACAAAAGATCCCAGAGGACCCAAAGTTGAGTACTAGCTATAACTGGGCAATCAGATCTAGAAAGGAAAGCTATTCTCTCCAAAATAGCACTTGCCTAATGTAACAATTTCTTATGCGCCTTATAGTAGAGTAGAAAAGTGAGCTGCCACTGTTGAGAGTAACTCCATCAACCTGCTTAATAGAGTTAAAAAAAATAATTCACCTCAATGAGCACTACACATTATCACCACCTAAAATAGTGTCATCGAAAGTGCACGATAAACCCGATGAATCTTTTACGTTATTTAATTCAATCAGAGCCTCCAAAGAATGAAAAAGAAGAAAACAAAAATACATAAAGTGTAGTATATTGATACAATAAAACTTGAACATAAAGCCAAACGTGATTAGTTAAACACCATCATATATTATGTGCAGATTAACCACAAGCACAAACAGTGGACAATGAGTATTGAGTGAGCCTCCAATAAATTAGGGAAATATTGAACACCAAGGGGTATATTTACTAAACTGTGAATTTGAAAAAGTGGAGATGTTGCCTATAGCAACCAATCAGATTCTAGCTGTCATTTTGTAGAATGTACTAAATAAATGATAACTAGAATCTGATTGGTTGCTATAGGCAACATATCCACTTTTTTAAACCTGCAGTATAGTAAATATACCCCCAAATGTGTAAAGATCTTCTTAGAAGTTCACCCTCATGTGAATGTGCTTACTTGATCACAAATAGGGCAGACATATATAAATATATTTCCAAATCAAATCCTATTGGAGGATGAAGACTTTACCGCCATCTTCTATCAATCCTCAGAAAAAATTGGGGGGCAAAGAAAGAAAGGAGAAATACATAGTGCATTATCTCATTTTTATTTGTAAACAAACTATCTAAAAATAGATAACAAGTATAGACAGGTGTAACACTTTCCAATAAAGATAATAGTCTATCTGTATACCAGAAACATAAGACGCAAATGTTTTTCAGCAATATCTTACGGGGCCCCAGGGATGTGCAGATGGAACGGGACTAGCAGAAGTCTAGTGTCCTTTATGGGAAGCCGCCGATGCGTTTCAACCATTAGGTCTTTTTCAAGGCAATGACATTCCTTTAGAATATTGCTACACATTTGGTGTTCAATATAGCCATAATTATTGGAGGCTCACTCAATACTCATTGTCCACTGTTTGTGCTCGTGGTTCATCTGCACATTATATATGATGCTGTTCCACTAATCACGTTTGGCTTTATGTTCAAGTTTTATTGTATCAATATACTACACTTTATGTATTTTTGCTTCTTTCATTCTTTGGAGGTTCTGATTGAATTAAATAAAGTAGACGATTCATCAAGTTTATCATGGACTTTCGATGACACAATATTCATTTATTTTATGTGGTGATAATGTGTAGCGCTCACTGAGGTGAATTATTTTTTGATATTTGCATATTCAACTGTGGGGTAAGGTGACAGCCTACAAAGTCATCAAGGGCTATCACACTAAGTGGAGCGCTCGTTTGTATATTTCTATTTCGCTTAATAGGGTAGTTCACATTCTCCAACTCCAGGGCTTGTACCCCAGGCATCGACTCCTGGCAGATTTGCACGAGGGTACATCAGTACTGTGAAATTAAATATATGCTCCATAGATTGCTTTTTTTTTAAGCATCCTATATTAGGATATATTCAATCCCATATTTAATCACAGAATGTAAGTTCTTCTGTCAATATTGGATAGCAGACCAGACAATGGCAATATCAAGAACCATCAGCCAGGCAGGATTAAGTCCTCACACTTTAAGGGAGGAGGTGGTCAGATGTGCCTCTTGCCAAGTATTCCACAGCAGCAAGCCAGGGTAACACTTCATGGGAGGCTGAGGACAAGGCCAAAGTCTATTCAGGACAAGCTCTCCGCATCCAAACATCTTGTGAAGAAATGCACATTACACCAATCTGCACATGTACATTAGCGGGGGAAACCATAACAAACAAATTACGTACAACAACAGGGAACAGTGGGTTAAGATGACCGTACTCAAATCTAAGAGGTGTGAATGAAAAAAGGATACACAATGTTATGGAATAACAATTGTTGCTGCTGGGGAGAAAACTGTGTGTCTATTGTAAGGCAGATACATTATAAGCCACCATTATTAAAGCAGCCTTTGTTGATTGGCATAGTTGTGCAGGCACAGGCCGGTGTGGTTGGAATAAGGAGACAACAGTAGGTGGAGACATGACAAATGACTCATTGTAGAAATCTTTAGACAATCAGTTGCTAGGAACCATGACCGTCCTTCAACATTTACGTTATCCAAACTTTTTTCTTGTTCTGGTTCTGGATAAGGCTTTAGCTTTTGTGCCGATTGGGCATTCTTATGGTTATCTGTCAATGCTACTATCAAGGAGGCTACAGAGGTCACCAGTGCAAGAACATAAATGGGAACAGCAGTTGAACTCACTGGGTCTAACAGCTGTATTGCGATAGTATTCCAGTAGATCTCTGAACCATCCCGTCCTTGCTGCAACGACTGCCTTCACAAACCTTTAACTGTGAGAAGATAATTATGTGGGAGGTGGAGAACATAGCTGATCTAAATTGCAGCCATCTCTAACGGCCATATCCTATACAGCGTTTAAAACCCTCCACTACAACATCCGGAGCCAACGGCAAGGAACAAAGTTTACCAATTATATATATATATATATATATACACACTGTATATATGTACAAATATAAGACTACCGGCTATACCATAAGAAATAAATACAATGCAAGGCCCATAAAATCAGTGCTGACATAGAGCCCTTCTATCAGAGATTGTGACACCATGAGAATTGTAATATGTGGTATGGAAACCTCTTTGAAACAATACCTTTTGAAGGGATAACATTGTTTTCAACAGACTCATCTGGAGCAAAATAGAAGGAATATGGGGGATATATCTTTTGGCAAATTCAAACACGAGATCATGATTAGATTTATAGTTAAGGCCACAGACTTAAGTTAACAAACAGATCAAAGTCCAGACACCTGCAAAGGGAATCAAGATGATCCCAGGGAGATCTTACATGAGGGGAAGGGGGTAGAAAAACACACACACAAAAATATAACACAAACAAACCCTAGAAAAACTTCAAATGAGATGTATGGCATCCTACAGCAAAATATTCTATAACTTATCCTATTGATTTTTTTTGCATTTTTTTTTTTTTCTTTTTTAAAGAGGACAGTGACTCATATGCTGTATACACACAGTTTATATACAGTACCTGTAGATTGTATCGTTAGAGGAAGTGTCGTGAGATGCCTGCTGGATCGGTACAGGTTAAGGTAGCCTTGGTTCCTCACTTTACAATGCTGGTGCTGGACAAAACGCTCATTGAGCACATGAAGCAACCACAGAATGACTTTAGAAATGACGACTGTGGTGGACAGATTAAGCGGTGTGGTGTATTTCTGGCATGTATCCTCTTCATCATTGAATAAGCAAAAATAACCAGAGAGGGATGTCAGAGCTACAAACACCACCTGGAGAAACAAGTTAGATATATTGTGAGGTTAATTTCCTTTTAAAAACAACCGTTCAATAACGTAAATATCAGCTATTTACACAGAACAACAACATATACCTTATATTATTACTTACGCTGCTGTTATTTCCAAGACTTGTTTTAAGTCAGTCCAGGGGGTAAATTTATCAAGCTGCAAGTTTAAAAAAGTGGAGATGTTGCCTATAGCAACCAGACTCTAGTTTTTCATTTATTTAGTACATTCTACAAAATGGCAGCTAGAAACTGATCGGTTGCTATAGGCAACATCTCCACTTCTTCAAACCCGCAGCTTGATAAAATTTATTACAAATATATTATCAATTCTTTACAGAGCGTCTACATACCATGCCACACTATACAATCACAGAATGTTTATTTTACTCAAATCGTGGGGCGCTATGTTTGCTCCAACATTCCAAAAACAAAGTACAGATGGGGAGAATATAGAATTAGCACCCTGGCTGGAATTACATCCAGACCCTAGTGCTACAAGGCAACAATGGTACAACCAACCAACCATTTCTTAGGTTTATGTCTGTGACATGTGATCAATGTTGTCAAGTAGACAGTATACGGGGCAAAGTATAAGCAAAAATGGATACCTAGCACATGGTCTTACTTTCAGTATCTTCAGATTACTTTTCATTTATAAATACACCACAAATAAAAAATGTAAATAAAATAAATAAACAAATAAATAAAATGCACTTAGAGGTTGTTCCCACTTGCACAGTTCATGTGATGTAGAAATAAGTTGACCATAGTTATCTTTGACCTCAATAACATTTACTGGAAAAGTTCCTACCTACCCATATGAGAAGCAGCACGTAACAAACCAATTGTTTGCAAATTGGAAAAAATTTTAATGCGGTGAATTATACAATTGATATATTTTTATCTCTGCAATTCATACTACAGGACAATTATCATTACATTTTTAACTTAATCATTTTTTAATGCTTTTCTTTTGAATATGCTGCTGAAATTAATATAAAATAATTTTAAAAAAAAGAAAGAAAAAAATATATGTTTTCTTGTGGTAGCAATCTTCTGGTCTTTATTTTACATCTTACTTTTTTTTTGTTTTGACCATGTCACTGAGTAAAATGCTAATGACACATCTACAGGCCACAATGTGGATTTGTATATGAGTAACAGTAGAAGAAGGAATATATAATACTTTCTTATTGTTTGTAAAGTGTAATAAAATAATTAGAACAGCAAATTACACATTTCTTAGCTGATTATTGATACGCTGCCTACCTTACACACCGACTAAAAGACCTGGGTTTTTACCAGGGCAAGCCTCAACGTCCTGGGGCGAGGCTCAGTGGGAATGGGTCCAGGGGCATCTAATCGGGCCGCGTGACCCGGGAATTAGACCCGGGTCTCAAAGGGTTATTCCCAGGTCCGACCCAGGTAGCTGCCAGTGTGAATGGTGAGACCCGGGTCTCACTGAACACCATTGTAAAGTTAAAAAGACACAAGTAAAAAAAAAAAAGAAAAAACTCACCACCACAAAAGGAGCCAATCAGAGCTCCTCTTGTGATGTTGCCAGGGAGTCCCAGGCAGTTCCGTGTTCAGCGTAAACACTGTCTACCCGGGAATTTGCTAGGGTGGGAGGCTCTGTCCCCATGCAATATCCCGGGTTCCTATACAAAGGACATTGCAGGGGCGACAATCTGAAAGGGGTAAGGGGTATAAGTTTACTGACCTTTACAATCTACAGTCATTATGATGGACAGCTTGAGCACATGCATACTGCAAACACTATGAATGTATTATACCATTTATATTATTCTGCTTTAAAGTGTGTAATGCATATATGTTATAGTGTATGTGCGTTAATATGGGGTTTCTGAATGTGGATTTAAGCCATGGTCTTAAATCTCAAATTAGTGTCTATTAATATTTTGAGACATATAGCGGGAAGAAACGAAAGCAGCAAAATAACAAAATACTTTACACTCATTTTTTGTGTGGGCAAGTGAAGTTCAAATAACTAATGTAAATTGCCCTTAGTCTGTGTGTGTGTTAGGGAATTTAGACTAAGCTCCAATGGGGCAGGGACAGATGTGAGTGAGTTCTCTGTACTGCACTGCGGAATTAGTGGCGCTATATAAATAGATGATTGTGTACCATGAGCAGTGTTCAATACACACATATAGGCAGCACTACTGTGACAGCCTTTAGTCGATCTATATAATTGGATGTATTTTAATCTAAGGATGATCCAAGGACATTACAAACAAGAGAAAACTATCTAAAGCTTTAGAATTTCAGAATTGTAATAGTCCTGATATCAACGCTTATATTCTCAATTACCTACCTGCAGCAGTACTAGTACAATGCTAACACTGACTGTGGGCACCGGGTGGAAGATTGGCCGGATATCAGCGTGAAGTTTCTGCGAAGGCAGGAGAGGGGCGTCCAGGAAACAGTCTTCATCTGCACTCTGGGTCAGCTCTCCAGAACTCTGCATAAAACAAAATACAAATAGTTTAGTCACTCACTGTCCACTTAGCATTTCACTTTGTGCCACAGAATCACATAGGTACACCAATTGTCATCACCACATACACTGGAAAGAACGAATCTGGTGTTACGGTGGCCTTTCTGTACCTCAGTTACTATATTGGTAAAAAAAAAAAGAATGTACTGTATAAAGTGACAAACTGAGGTTCATAGACAGGCTGTGTGCTCCTCCAGAGTAATTATCGTTGCAATTTTTAATAAACACATTTCATTCATATGCCAACATTTTGATTTTCTCAGCCATGCAGTAGATATTTATGAAAAATACTCTACTAAATGACCCCCAAAAAATAATTGGACAGATCTACAGAGCGTACAGCACAAACGAAGGAAGAAAGGTAGACACAGGCAGAAACATCACGCATGAGAGAGATACCAGTTTGTGCTGCAAAAGGGTGTATACACCTCAGTTATGTCAGGTGTATAATTAGTCACAGGCTACATAGAGTTTAGTATACAGAATTAGCCAACATGTGACTATGGGCAGAGAGCAGCTTCACCACGATTAGCAAACTTCAGAATTAGTGCAAAGTAAATTCATTTTTAACATGACAGACAATATACGTAGTGCAGTGATAATGATATATTCCATACTTGCCAACATTTTAGATTTGACTTCCGGGAGCCAGCCGGAGGAGGTGTAATGACGCAAAACGAGTCATTTTGCAGCGGCGTTTAAACCGAATTCTGCCCACTTCGCTAGGAAGTGGGCAGATCAGGGAGATTGACACACTCTCCCGGGAGTCCGGGAGACTCTCGCGAAATGCGGGAGTCTCCCGGACATTCCGGGAGAGTTGGCAAGTATGATATATTCATAAAAAAATTAATCCATATTATTAAAATTTTAAATTGACAAAACAACTTCTTAATAAAAGGAAGCATAAATAGTCAACTCCCCATCTAACAAAAAGTCAAACATCCCCAATTTCAAGTAAAATGGAGAAAACACGCACACAAACAAAGCAGTTTTCAATTGACCACATTGTATAAATTAGTTAGTCCAGTTTGCTCTAGCATGTAAAATGTCTAGAAATGGTGAACTCCCATAAAAAGCTGTACAGTAAATTAAAATGTTAACTTGAGAAAAACGTGTTCCTTATGTGAATATATACACCGATCAACCACAATATTAAAACTACTCAGTGAAGTGAATAACATTATTTCATTACAATGGCAGCTGTCAAGGGTGGGATATATTAGGCTGCAAGTGAACAGTCCATTCTTGAAGTTCATGTGTTGAAAGCAGGAAAATTGTAAGTATTTGAGAGATTTTGACAAAGGCCAAATTGTGATGGCTTGACCACTGGGTCAGAACATCTTCAAAACGGCAGATCTTCTGGGGTGTTCCTAGTATGCAGTGGTTAGTAACGATCAAAAGTGGTCCAAGGAAAGAGAGTCATGGGCGCCCAAGGCTCATCAATACGCGTAGGGAAGAGATGTCACCAGAATGCACTATGGGAAAAGGGCAAGCCGGCGGAGGCGGTGTGATGCTCTTTACGATGTTCTGCTGGGAAATAATGGGTCTTCTCATTCATGTGGATGTTACTTTGACACAGAATACCTACCTAAACATTGTTGCAGACCAAGTACCCCCCTTTACGGCAACAGAATTCCCTGCTAGCTGGATACTGCGCCCTGCCACACTAAAGACTGTTCTGGTTTGAGGAGTATGACGAAGAGTTGAAGGTATTGACTTGGCCTCCAAATTCCCCAGATATCAATCCAATCGAGCATCTGTGGGATGTGCTGGAAAAACAATTCAGAGCAATGGACGCCTCACCTCGCAACTTACAGGATTTAAAGGATCTGCTGCCAACGTCTTGGTGCCAGATACCACTAGACACCTTCAGAGGTCTTGTGAAGTCCATGCCTTGACAGGTCAGAGTTGTTTTGGCAGCACAAAGTGCCTACACAATATTAAGCAGATGGTTTTAATTGTGTGGCCATCTTCAGCGTAAAGAAGACTTCCTGGAAGTGATGATATGGCCCCTATAAAGTCCTAATCTCAACATCATCGAGTCTGTCTGGGATTACATGAATAGACAGAAGGATTTGCGCAAGCCTACATCCACAGAAAATCTGTAAATAGTTCTTAAAGATGTTTTGAACAACCTCCCTGCTGAGTTCCTTCAAAAATTGTGTGCAAGTGTACCTAGCCTAGAAGAATTGATGCTGTTTTGAAAAGGGTGGTCACACAAAATATTGATTTGATTTAGATTTATTTTTTTGTTCATTCACTTAGCATTTTGTGAATTGATAAAAATTAAACTCTTAATACTTCTATTTTTGAAAGCATCCTTACTTTGCAGCATTTTTATTCCACACCTGCCTAAAAATTTTGCACAGTATTGTAGGGGTAGGAAATAAAACTCGGGTGAGGGAACAAAATAAAATAAGACTATTTGTCTACAAGGTCTAAAGTTCAGAAATGATTCATGCTGCACACCGTTGAATCATTCCCACTGGGTGCATAAATACGTGAGGGGGGGGGGGTGTAAATGTATATTAGAGCTCGTCTGTTTACACAAGTTCAGTTTTAATATCAGATAGAAAGGAATACTTCTTGGGGTTAATGGGCTGCTACTAAATTCACCTTAGTGTGTGTCTTAGGGAATTTAGACTGTAAGCTCTAATGGGACAGGGACTGATGTGAGCGAGTTCTCTGTAATAGCTGATGATCTCTAGTGAAAGCTACTCACAGACCATGGTTGATAAAGAATACAATTTTGTTCTAAAACTTGACTATTTTTTGACATGACCAAATGTTATGGAAAAGGCAGGGGTGGTTTTACATTTTGTCCAAAATCCAGATTCTCCTTCTACATAATGCTCCCATTGGGACTGGGATATATAAGCTCCATTTACTAAATTTAGGTGGATCTCTTGCAATCTGGTTGAGTGCCACCACTTCATTATTTTATCCAAATATTTATACAAGTCTACTGGTGAAGACCATTCCAGAGAGTCTGTGATCCATGTAGGGTAGATTTTCTGCCAAAGCTTCGGGTTATCAAAGTAAATAAAGTCATTATATAAAAATGTAATTATATACTTACTACTTTTAGGAAAATGGAGCAGATAAAGTAAGCTGGAGAAAGTAAGGTTAACTTACCATTTGTAATTAACAGTATATAATCGCAGAATTGTAGCTACATAAAGAATTGGGAGTTGCTGAGGATTTTTGATTTAAGCTTTTGAAAAGAGTAAAACATGTCTTCTGTGTCAAAGAAATCTCTAATTCAGCGGTTCCCAAAGTGTGCGCGCGGCTCCCTGGGGTGCCACAGCGCTGTCACAGGGGTGCCGCGATCGCCCTAGCAATAAAAAGAAAAGAGAAAAAAAACAAAACTTACCAATCATCCAGCACCGGATCCTCCTCCTCACTGACTGCCGGGCGTGACGTCATCACGTCCATCAGCCTCAGTGAGGAGCAGCAGCAGAGAGGACGTCAGGAAAGAAGGTAAGTAAAGGAAAGTGGAGGGGGACAGAGAGAGACGCTCAAGAAGGGGGACAGAGAGAGATGCTCAAGGAGGGGGACAGAGAGAGATGGAGAAGAGGGGAACAAAATAATATGGTGAAGGGGCACAATGTGAAGGTGAAGGGGCCTAAATACATCTTACGTCATTTTGACTCAACTACTTAAAAAACGGGACTACCCGGTAATTATTTTGGCTTAGGGGTGCCTTGGAAAGATTATGGTGACCCTAAGGGTGCCTTGAACTGAGAAAGTTTGGGAACCACTGCTCTAATTAATAATATACCTTTAGCCCTTCTTGATAGATATGACTCATTTTATAAACCCAGAGCAAATGCAGCACTGTGCCAAATCTTGGTTTTCTTTTGTAATCAAATGAGGGTATTTTAATTTCTTTGTTATGTTTGTACAAGTTTTGTAAGTATTTTTGAAGTGGATGTTTTCAGTAATGGAGTCTGGAATTTGGGCGTTGGAAAGGAAGAGAAGAGCTGCTAGCAGACAGTCTATCTAACATACACCGGCTGAAATTTGACAGTTCTCCTTATTGTTGCATTTGTCCTCCCGGACTAGCCAGGGTCCTGGGAGGTGGCATCTGTTCCAGTTTCCTCCCCTCCTCCCTCATTATTAACCTTTAATTCTCACCTTCATTCCACACAGGCATTTTCTCAAACCTTTTGTACCTGTTGATCGCTATAGCATGTTCACGATCTTTGGTATAATTGCTGTGTTGACTGTCCTGTGCTGAAATGTCACCTTTTGTACAAAAATAAATTTGTTAAAACAAAAAAAAAAAAATATGTGGACACCTGAACATTACATCCATGTGTGTTTGTTGAATATCTCGTTTCAAAATCATGGGCATCAATAAGTTGAACCTCGCCCGTTCCTGCAATAACAGCCTCCACTCTTCTGGGGAGGCTTTCCACTACAGTTTAGAACATGACAAGTGGGATTTGCATCCATTCAACAACAGGAACATTACTGAGATTGAGCACTGATACAGGCTCACATTCGGCGTTCCAATTTGTCCCAAAGGTGTTCGATGGGATGGAGGTCAGGGCTCTTCTTCCACACCAAAACTCAGGAACCCACTTTTTGATGGACCTCTCTTTGTAGAGAGATATGGGCACATAGTCATGCTGAAACAGGAAAGGGCTTTCCTTAAACAGTTGCCACACAATTGGAACACTCTTCTCTAGAATGTCATTGTATGCTGTAACATTAAGATTTAACTTTTTTTAACTAAGGGACACAGGCCAAACTATAATAAACAGCCCCAGACCATTATTCCTCCTCCACTAAACTTTACAGTTGGCAGTACGTACTCTGGCAGGAAGCGGTCTCCAGGCATCTGCCAAACCCTGTCAAATGGTGAAGTGTGAATCACTACTCAAGAGAACACGTTTCCATTGCTCCAGAGTCCAATGAAAGTGTGCTTTACACCACTCTAGATGACGTTTGGCTTTTTGCCTGGCGATGAGGCTTGTGTGCTGCTTCTTGGCCCAGTCCCCAAAGCTGCCAACCTACAGTTCTTGTGCTGATGTTGCTTCCAGAGGAAGTTTGGACCCCGATGGTGAGTGTTGCAACCGAGGACAGATTATTTTTATGTGCAACGCACTTTAAAGCATTCAGAGGTACCGTTCTGTGTGCTTGTATAGCCTCCTGTTTCACAGCTGAGCTGTTGTTGCACCTAGGCATTACTTCTTCATAATTACAGCACCTGCCGTTGACTGGAACAGCTCTAGCAGGGAATACATTTGATTAAATTACTTGTTGGAATAATTGCATCCAAAGACAATGCCACTTTTTATCCAAAGGCACTGCTATACTTTCAATGGATTGTGTTCACTTTATCCTTGTGTTTTCAGTCTGTAGTAGGCAATGCTGGTCCAGCTACTAATCAATTACATTTATCCAAGTTACCGCTTTCTATGCCATGGTTGAGTTAACAGTTTCTGTGCAGAGCAGGGGTTTGGACTCAGGCTTCAATATCGGGAGTGGTCTCTGAGCTGACACTAATTATTATCATCATAGGTACTGTATTCCACTCACTGTTACTTCTACTCCAAGTTTAACCAACACCATAATGTGTACTTGCGCTTTCGGGCTCTGGCCAAGTGGCTCCAGCATCGGACTTCAGGGTATTCGTGAGAGTGTAGAGCAGCGTTTCTCAAACTCAGTCCTCAGGACCTCTAACAGTCCATGCCATGTATAGGAGGAGCATATTTACGTAATGACACACAATTGGGCTTACACATTTGGCATTGCTAGACAAGGAAAAGCTATGGAGGGGAAATATGTGGAAATTAAACAGACAGCAAAGTGACAAATACCACGTTGCTAGGTCAGATAGTAAAAGTGATAAAAAGGTTGAGGAGCGCTGCTCCAAAAAATGGGGCACTGGGCCAGTACCTATGTTAGTACCTAGAGCCTTTAGTGTAGTAGCACTGTAATAAGGTGTTTTAGCAATTGAAAACTTAACATTAGTACATGACATGGGGTTGTAAATATATATAGATTCATGACAGCCTTAATGTCAGGTAAAGGACCTGGGGGTAAATGAATAGCGGATTTGTCAAATTGCAGATTTTAAATTTTTATGTCCATATTTAAAACACCAGTTTATTAAAGGCAAACCTCCAGCCCCTACTGCTTTCATCTACTGGAAATACCATTTAAGTATTTAATTTAATAAGTGACTAGGAAGGAGTTAATTATTCAAATTATTTGTTATTACTTCTGCAAAGTCTCATGACTACAAAGTTATTCAGATTTTTCACAATATCTTTGGTTCGCCTTTAGCATCAGATGTCATGTTTAAACACTTAAAAGCATGGAGGTTGATAAAACTGATCATGTTCCACTCCAAAAGATACTGGAATTAAATCACTGATGTCCCCCTTGCTTTCTGTTACAAAGACTGCACTTAGGGGAGAATTCAATTGGGCGCGTTACTGCAAAAAGTAACGCTGCCTGCGCACTATTACCGTAATAACGGTAATAGTGCGCTTAAATACAGTTTTTACGGTAGTTTCAATGGCAGCATTTTGCTCGCAGCTCCCCGAGCCGGGTTAATATTACCGCAATAACGGTAATGGGTTTTATGCGGCGGTACTTCAGAGGGGAATTGAATACCCCCTTAGACAGATTCCGTCCTTCCTTTAGTATATGTTGCAGGCATATGTGGCAACACTTTCACCACAGCTTCCCCTCCTCTCCCGACTAGCAAGTAGAGCTGGAAGGGCCAATGTACAGGGAGGATGGCTCTAAACACACACACAAAGGGGCATATTCAATTGTTAAAAAGTCCTGCGGCGTTAAAACTATTAGGGGGGTATTCAATTGTTTCTTTTAACGCGCTAAAACCAAAAAAAACGAGCACTCTAAAAATATTACCGTTAATACGGTAATTACTCGCTAAATTTCATCTTGCAGCTCCCTGAGCAGCGAGCTGAAATTCAGCCCGCTGGCAGCGAGTAAGTACCGTATTAACTGTTTACGCGCGTAAAATTAACGTATAATATGAAGTTTTTTTCGAGCGCTCGTTTTTTTTTGTTTTAGCGCGTTAAAAGAAACAATTGAATACCCCCCTTACAGTTAATACGGTAAAATCTAGCTGGATTTCAGCTCGCGGCTCAGGGAGCTTCGAGCTGAAATCCAGCGAGTAAATTACCGTATTAACTGTTTTTCCACGCACGATTACCGTAATTGTGCACGGACCGCAGGATTTTCTGCGTTTCCACCGACAATTGAATACGCCCCAAAGAATAGTAGAAATGATGCATTAAAAAGGACACATTTAGATCTATTTAAGAGCACAAGTTTAGCCTTTACCTGAGAGAATAATATGTAGCATTCAGCCATATTATTTAGCCTACAATGTTGCAAAATTATTAACTTGCAATCTACATGCTCCCCACTAGGGGTCAGCATTCCATTGAACATCCTATTTAGCACAAGTTAACCAACTTTGCTCTGTTAAAAAAAAAAAAGAAAAAAAAAAAAAAGATAAAAATTGACTTAATTTACTTTAATAATTAGAAAAAAAAACACTTAAAAGTGCAGATTTATACATGGAATGGTCACTTCCGCGTGTCTCACTAAAATTTGAGCATCTAACCTTAATATGCAAACTTTTTTTATTTTTAATTGAATCAATAATCAGTTAAGTTATAACATTATATAAAATAAAAAAGACCAAAAGAACACATTTATTTTTTTTTGCAATGAAGTTGAGGAACTATTGTAGTTTTAGAACCTATACTAAACTTGGCTCGAGTTATTTCATCAGCAAAATCTATAATGTTATTTCTGCACTGCAGAGACCTTTGCAAATAGTAATCTTGCTTGGTTTGCCAAATCCAGAGTGGACCGCCTAAACTAGTTTACACTTCCAATGTTTTTAATATGCAGTTAGCCATTAACCTGGGTGATGCTATTGTACAGCACCTAGGGGTCAATTTATTAAAACAGTGCGGTGACAATCATTCTGCATTGCTGCATGCTGGGGTTGCTGTGGGAACTCTGGCGAAGTCTCCCCCCTCCAACACAAATTCTTCTTACTAACGTGTATGTGCATAGCACTTCCGCAGGTGAGGGATCCAGTGACTCTGGAGAGGCCTCAGCAGGATCCCATAGATAATGACAGATTATCTCAGGATGGCGTTGTGTTACCTTGCTGTGAAAAGCAGAGCTTTTCAAATCTTAATGAATTGCAGAACTTCGCAGTACCCATATTAATATATGGGGACTGCATTAAGAAATATTAAATGGTTTATGGCGGAAAAATCTGCCACCTTCATAAAGTTGTGTGATGGCCATTTTATGGAGAAAATTGTTGTTTAATAAACAGACCTCCTACACTCATACACACTTGTATATGTACAATTTATATTCCATTGACCGCACAAGACATAAAATCTTCATTGTAACCCACACAAAAGGGTTAGAGACACCAAATTCTCCACACCTGCCTCTGACATGTGTCTTTTACAGGATTCCAATCAAGTGAATTTAGGGGTACATCAGAAACCTCAAATGCGGGGTTGGCTCCATCCTAAAAAAAATGCAATCTGATTAAATTTGGAGGATGAAAATCCAGATTGGTAATGATTAGTTATGACTTGTGTGTTTCATTATCTTGAAGTGTAGGTTTCCAGGTTCTATTGCAATCCAACATTTGATTCTGCCACACCCCTGAGCAATCATAATTGGGTAGAGGCCTGCAAAGACAGATGGATATGCAGAGGCAGAAGTACCCACATTAAAGCAAAAATTATTCCCCATATTAGTTGCACTAACACTAGCGGTGCTAGGATGTGCATTCTCAATGCATTGAGCAGGATTCCAATCTGTTCAATTATAAAGCCCTGTTTAGTGCATTAAAGACACATGAAAAGTATTTTTGAAACAAGTACTTTTTTTGCGGTTTTGGCATTCTGAACAGGACCACATTTTGTTGCATATCGCAAGTCTGGGTAATATACCTATCTGTGTAACAATGTTCACATAGCCCACTTGTTTTAGTCAATGACCCAGGTGGCCCAAATAACAGAGTACCAAAGAACTTCATGCTAATGAGTTAAGTCATCTGGCAATATGGATTTCCGCAGACATAATAGCACTGACCTTGAACATTATACTAGTGATGCCACCCCCTACACACACAGAAAATATAGCATTAGTGCATATTATATTGATTTAAGGAGTGTAGTTTAGTTTACAAGGCACAGTGCTACTCAAATGTGGAAGGGGCTCATGACTTGGATCATCTCCCAGGTCACAATGCAGTCTTAATTCACAGCTGGATCATGGGGAACTGGTTGGCAGAAACATCGCCAATTTAAACCATCAATCAAAATAACTCTTCTAATCCTCTGCTGCACCCCCCCCTCCCCCATCACCAATTACTGTCCAATGCACCATATACACAGTGCTCTATATCAGTGTATATACGCTGCATTTCACCATACACAGTGCTCAGTAATACACCCAGTCCACCAGTGATGGGCAACAGGTAACCCTACAGCCGCATGCAGTCCACTGAGCCTTCACCTTCGGCCCCCAGCTCCTGTTTGCTATAGATTGTAACACTTGTTTAAAATGCCTGCTTATATGTCATTGCAGGCAGATGTCTGTTTCTTTCATTAAATGTATTGTTTTAAGTTATTACCGAAATTATGGGTAATGTGCAGCACTTTTGAAGGTTAGATAGCCGCAAAATGCAGCCCCCGAACTGTGTTAGATTTATCACCGCTGCTATACAAAGGTCTCTGTATGTTATCAGACACATTGTACTTGTAAACACAGACAGTTCTCTGCATCAGCACATTCTCCTGCCTTAAAGACACAGTACCATGACTGTAAAAAGTCTATTATATGCCTTTTATAAAGAGTTGTCTATAGCGAACTGGTTATCTTTTGCATAGAATGTGTCATACATGCCGAGACGGTCCTAAAAATTGTATACTGGAGAGGAGCGGGGGGGGGGGGGGGTTGGTCTTGGGTGGCACTATGGTTTTTGTCCACCACTCTCAGTATGAACATTCATTTGTGACAGTCATGCATAAAACATGTGTGCACAAAAGTAGAAGAAGAAAAAAAACAAAAAAAAAAAACGAGGGTTCTATGGGAGAGGTTGCAGGCATTCCTTTCTCCCCAGGATTTACTATTGTAGCAATAGCTACATTATAATTAGTAAACTATTACAACAAGCTGGCAGTAACTAGAGATTACATCCACATCTCACATGTTTAGCGACATGTTCTAAACAGTTTTACAAAAATTAAATCTGTACCTTGGTTATGACATGTGATACAATTCAATTTACACCACAAAATTGGTAATTAACATTAATTTAATCAAGCATAATAGGGTAGGGGTGCATGCGTAAGTTCTCATAACCTAGGGCCGTGAGCTGGACAGAGTCCTCCAAAAAGTTTTTGGTGACCCACCACTGTCTCTAACAATTTAATAGTCGTCGTTACAATACAACGATACAATTTCCAGCCCACAAGAACCTATAACATGAGTGGGCATTGTCCATGTACATTCTTTTACAGCACTATCCTAGCTCGTTGTCAGATTGGTTTACCTAAATCACTGACAATTTGTATTCTTAAGTAACCAACATATTGTGGAGTGCATTAATAGACTACTTCTCCACAATACCCATTAGCTGGACTAAATCTGGTAAGGCACAAAATGTTATGTGATAACTAAAGAATAGAGGCAATAGTATAATAATTATAGAAAAGATAAGTGCAGACGTAAAAACCAACCGTGGGGCAAGACGGTGGCTAAGTGGTTAGCACTTCTGCCTCACAGAACTGGGGTCATGAGTTTAATTCCCGACCATGGCCTTATCTGTGTGGAGTTTGTATGTTCTCCCCGTGTTTGCGTGGGTTTCCTCCGGGTGCTCCGGTTTCCTCTCACACTCCAAAAACATGCTAGTTGGTTAATTGGATGCCATTAAATTGACCCTAGTGTCTCTCTATGTCTGTCTATGTTTGTGTGTTAGGAAATTTAGATTGTAAGCTCCAATGGGGCAGGGAATGTGAAGGAGTTCTCTGTACTATGCTGTGGAATTAGTGGCGCTATATAAATAAATGGTGATGATGATGAAGGTAAGGAAGACCCTGTTTGCGAGAGCTTGCAGTCCAATGGCAAAACTGAGATAAGATGACCAAATGTGACACAGTGGGTAGGAGGTGGGAGCAGGGTAGGCTCTAGTAACAATTTTACACTTCAGTCTTTCCCCAAGCCCTTAAATCTTCCTGATTAGGTGTGGTAGGGAATATTCTTGGTGGGAAGTAGCAGAGAAGTAGTTTTGTAGACAGGAGTGGGACATGGTTATCAGAGAGCAGTAGAGAGGTGGTGGTCAGAGGCATATCCAAGAGGTGGTAGTATATAACTAGGTGAGGTTCAAGATATATGAAGGGATGGTTTTGTAGGAGAGGATGAGTAATTTGAATAGCATTCTGAAAGATATGGGGAGGGATTTGCAGAGTGCAGTGAGAGATGACAATCATTTTCATGGAGATAGATGGATTTGGGGGAATGCAACATAGAATAGATTGCAGTAGTCAAGGCAGGAGATGATAGGATAATGGATTAGAGTATTTGTTGCATTTAGGGTTTATATTTCGAGTTTGGAGGTGACCAGACTGCGAAAAAGACTGGGCGTGATGAGTAAAGCAGGGTGGAGTCTAGGGTGACACCAAGGCAGCCAGCTTTGGAGATTGAGGAAGTTGTGGAATTGTTGATGGTGAAACAGATTTTAGAGGAAGTGCTGGCTCTGATGGGAGGGCAGATTACATGAGCTGTTTGGACATCTTGAGCTTTAGCAGTCATTGGGACTGCCATGTGGAAAGAGAGAGATGGTTGGTCACACAAGATAGTAGAGAATTGGAGAAGTGGTAGATTTTGGAGGCAGAATAAGCGAATTAGAGAAGAGGTATGCTATGAAAAAGCAGACACACATGAACAGAGCCTAGTGGGAGTGAAGGCTATCTCACAGGTAAAAACACTGGAGAAGTGGCTGGACAAGTCGAAAGTGAACCAGGAGAGAACTTTCTCAAGATGGTCAATGAAGTGAAGGGGGAGCAGAAGAGGAGGGCAATCAATGAAAGCAAAAAAGTCATGGAGGATAAAGTATGGAGAACTGACAATTTATCAAACCTTCTAAAAGTTAAAGTGGAGGAGGTGTCCAAAGCAACCAGATATCAGCTATTATTTACCTTGTACATTCTAGAAATTGATAGCTAGAATCTAATTGGTTGCTATGGGCAACACTTCCACTTTTCCTTTATACAAGGTTTGATAAATCTACCCATAAGACTGTTTCACCCATCCCTCCCATTCATATTTGATAGGGAAGCAATTAAACAATGTTTTATGATTTAGCTGTACACAAACTGTTTCAGTTTGAAAATATGTAGTTACAAAACAATCTGCAGAATTTCAAACAAAGTCAGATTCTTAACTGAATATTAAAGAGAATCAGATGGGGAGTAATTTAGAACATTTTACTTTGAATTTAGCTTGTGTTGCTAGTATTAAAATCACAGGAAATCATGATATAGTTGCTGGATCCCTGTGTCAAGGGCTATGCCCAAACCAAAGTATGTTTTTTTTAAAAAAAAAAGTGTTAGGATTTCACCAAATATGCGTCACTATTGTTTCCACGTTCATTTGTTAATTGTTAGCAATATTTTTGTATTACATAAAATTACCAATTAACTATAAAGATAATAGCAACAAACAAAAAAATACAATTTGAAAAGCAAAGAGAAAAGTATAATAATATACATTTTACAATTTAATACAACATGAAAAGGGTTGTCAGTGTCCCAAAAGGATACAAATATTTAAGGCAGCTATAGAATGCATTCACGTGTCCATAGTGAACGCCTGTTAAAAGAGGTTTTCCACTTTAAAACACTGTACTAAATCACCATTTCCTATACCAGTACTTTGGTGGGGTCCCTTCTGTGGTTACCACAAGTAAAATGTTTGTCCCATTCTCACATGACAGCTAGAGAACATAACATTCAATAACATATTGACCAAATGAACTTTACAAGCTTTAAATGTGATTCTAATCAAATGTCAATTTACATAAGATATCACAACAGACTATTTAAACATAAATACACTTTGCCCTTTATTCCCTATTGTGTAGACCTTTGTTATCCCACAGGAACAATGTGCTGACCAGGTTAGAATACCAGACTCACTATCTTTAAACAAGATGGGGAGGGGGATCACGATTACTACACAATATGATTACGGCGCTAAACGTAGGACTCCTGTAGTGTATAGTGATCAAATGTATTTCTGAAAGGTCTACTGGACAGAACAGACATAATAAAACTACTAACAGCATATATGTGCCAAGCCGTGCAATATAAAGCAAAACCTTTAAGCTTCTAAAGACCAAATGCATTCAAGAAAATTAAGCTTTCAACATAACTTTAGCACACATGTCTCAGACAAGACGTCATAACTCCAAGCATTGGAACATAACGTTGACTAAGACTGTCCTGTCCTGCTGTGCAAGCTGCAATACTAAACAGTAGTCATGTGACAGGCGGTCACATGACCAAAACAATATCACAGAGCAACAAGTGCAACTGGGCACTGCAGCCATTCTCTGCCACAGAGGCTGGCATACAGCTGGACCACACACTGGCACCATACACTGGCACACAGCTGGACCACACACTGCAGCCTTATGGTATTACTGAGCACAGTGCGAACTACTGAACCGAGAATCTGATCACGTTTGAAATATTACACAATTGACACCCACTATAATCTCGGTTGTTTCTATCCAGCACTCGCATTATTAGCAAAGAGCAGTACAACATTGTAATTGTGAGACATAACCATTGACGTAGAGCGTTGCTCCATTGACAATAACAGATAAACTATGTACATAAGCGAGCACTCAGCCTCCATGTCTGTGCTACTGTACACATAGGAACCAGTGAATGGTAAAGATACGTCACATCCAGGTTACTTACATCAATGAGCAGCCTGCGGTTACCGTTCATCCTCCTGCTGTGGGCACACGTTGGATCTCATGTAGGATAGTAACCCTCCCGGTAGCTGTACCACTCTCCTGTAATCTGAGATCTGGCAGCCCTCCCCTTCCTTGTAGCACGTGTATTTCCTGTCCCCTGAAAACGTTTCCGTCAGTTGTTCTATCAGATCAGTTCTATATGAGGCGGAAAACTGCAGAATCTCTTTTATTTTATTGTGGTAGAAGACTGTTACCTGTCTTACTCTGCTGTGTTGTACCCCCACAATAACAGCTCCTCCTGATTTGCAGCACATGGGCAGCAAAGTGATGATGCTTGTATTATATGCTAAATAGAAAAACTCCATATTCATATAGTTTACCCACAGATTGTAAGCTTGTGAGCAGGGCCTTCTACCTCTTTGTCTGTATTACCCAGTATTGTCTATTACTATGTTTGTCCCCAGTTGTAAAGAACTATGCAATTTGCTGGCGCTATATAAATAAATGATGATAATGATGATTATAGTATTCCAGGTTAGCACACATGAAATGCACAGACTATTAGGTTGCATTTCAATTAATTCAATCAATGCTTGCAAAGCTGCTGTTTAACCAAAGCTAGTTTAAGTAATGTGGTGTAGTGCAAGCCTGCCAACCCGAGTCATTTTCCCAGTTATGTGGACTGGTATGTGTAGTGTGATACATTTTTATAATCTGCAAATGTTACAGTCACAATTTCTAAAGTAACATAAGCCTCACAAATGCATCATTGTTTATTTGTAAGGCACCGCACATCTCTGAATTAAAATACCATACATGAGAACAACATACAAGGCTGATGAGAAAAGTGCAGACGTGAGACAAAGGTTTGAGAGGACCGTGCTGTTTAAAACTAACAGTCTAGAGAGAGAGAGAGTGCAATGCTGAGAGAATAGGGGCTATTGGAACTCAGAATGGACATGGGACTGTAGCAGGCAGGGCTGCCAAGAAGAATTCAGGGCCCGGGTACAACAAATTCATGGGGCCCCCCTCATAGTGAAGTAAGCCCCAAAATTTTTTTGCGCCGCCTTACGGCGGCGCAAAAAAGATTAGGTATATGGTCATATATTCAGGGGCGTGGCTAGCCAAACGGCAGTGCAAAAATTTTGGGAGGTGCGGTCATGCATTTGGGGGCGTGGCAAACGTGCCATTGGGGCGTGGCTAACATAAAAACCACTAGGCTCTCAATTCGCCGGAGCGTCACATATGTTTAAGCACTCCTGACTTTCAGGACATCTACCACCACAGGGTAGTATACAAACAATGCAGTGTGTACACAAACAGTTCAGTCTTGGCCTACACCTTACATTGGACACAACATTCACCAAAAATTGGTATTGTCCCTACTAGAATCACAACATTTCACACACTGTGCTGCTCTCTCCTACCTGTTCTTCTCACTTTCTCCACCTGTGGCTGCTGCTTTCTTTAGTTGTGGCTTGTCCGGATCCAGAAATGTTGAAGGACCTATTTTGAAAAAAAAATGGCTACATTTAGAAAATTACAGCCAGCCCCAGCGTTAAATCAATAGCACCCACGATTAATAATTAGGCCTTCCTCCAGCTCCAATATTACAATAATGTGCCCCTTCATCATCGCCATGCCTTATGATCACACTGTGCCCTCCATGCTGTTTTTGCCCCCTTCATCTGGCTCCCCTTCATCAGACTATACTATGCTGCTCCCCCCTTTTTCAATCCCACTGTGCCATGCCTCCCCCCCCCCCTTTGTAACCCCACTGTGTCATGCTGCCCACCATTTTTTAACCCCACTGTGCCATGCTGACCCCTGTTTATTAACCCCACTGTGCCATACTGCCCCGTTTTTTAACCCATCTGTGCCCCTCTCATTTTTTCACCCCCTCTGTCATGCTGCTTTCCCATTTTTTAACCCCTCTGTGCTCCCCCCTCAATTTTTAACCCCTCTGACATGCTGCTTTCCCATTTTTTAACCCATCTGTGCCCCTCTCATTTTTTAACCCCTCTGACATGCTGCTTTCCCGTTTTTTAACCCCTCTGTGCTCCCCCCTCAATTTTTAACCCCTCTGACATGCTGCTTTCCCATTTTTTAACCCCTCTGTGCCCCCACTCATTTTTTAACCCCTCTGACATGCTGCTTTCCCATTTTTTAACCCCTCTGTGCTCCCCCTCATTTTTTAACCCCTCTGACATGCTGCTTCCCCGTTTTTAACCCCTTTGACATGCTGCTTTCCCGTTTTTTAACCCCTCTGTGCTCCCCCTAATTTTTTAACCCCTCTGACATGCTGCTTCCCTGTTTTTAACTCCTCTGACATGCTGCTTCCCCGTTTTTTAACCCCTCTGTGCCCCCCCTTATTTTTTAACCCCTCTGTCATGCTGCCCCCCCCGTTTTTTAACCCCTTTGTGCCCCCTCATTTTTTAACCCCTCTGTCATGCTGCCCCCCCGTTTTTTAACCCCTTTGTGCTCCCCCTCATTTTTTAACCCCTCTGTCATGCTGCCCCCCCCCCCCCCCCCGTTTTTTAACCCCTCTGTGCCCCCCTCGTTTTCCTCCCTTCACTTACCTTTTCTCCTCTCTTGGTCTTCTCTGCTGCTCTGTGCTCCATTGCTCCAGACTGACTGAATGCTGGGCATGACATGATGACATCACACCCAGCATTCAGACAGTCTGAATAGAGCACAGAGCAGCAGAGAGGAGGGATGCCGGCTCCGCGATCAGGTGAGTATGTTTTTTTTTTTTTTTAAACTAGCCTGCTCCCCCCACCAACGACCGAGCCCCCCCCCCCCCCCGCCAAAAAAAAGGAAAGGAAAAAAAACGTTTTGAAAAAAAAAATTAAAAAATTAAAAAAAATCAGCAGCGCAAGGGCCCGGGCCGGGCCCCCTGACATGCCGGGCCCGGGTAATTAGTACCCGCTCCCCCCCCTCTCGGCGGCCCTGGTAGCAGGTAGAACATGAAAACAGAGTAGTATCAGGTGAGAGTAGGATAGGCTACAGAGAAGAGAGCGGAGTTTAGTCAGACAAGGTAGAGAGCAGCATGGGAGATATCTCGGAGGTGGGAGTGAGAGGTGGTTGTCGGAGAGGCGTAGGTCAGAACAGAGCTGGATTAAGGCTTTGGGGGGCCCGGGGCACTTCAGACAGGGGGGCCCCTAAGATCTAAAATTAAGGGCATAGTGACACATCCTGGATTACATCACCTACAGCCCACAGTATGACACTTACAGCCCTCCCAGAGGGCTTGCGTAGGTTGTCTGCATAAGAAAAATCATTGCTTCCATAAAATAAAATACTGTACATTAAAACAATCATCAAAACACCACATTAAAATGGGTATTGACACCACACATTAAAACTAGCAATGATATTGCACATTAAAAATACCATTGATAACGTACACTAAAACTAGCAATGATACTGCACGCTGAAACTAGCAATGATACCGCACTTTAAAAATAAAATTTATAATGCACATTAAAACTAGGAATGATACCACAAATTAAAAATACCATTGATAATGCATCATTGGGCGTGGCCAGGCCACCCTCCTACAGACAAAAAACCTGCATTGTTGTGTACACCATTGAACGGTCACCAAAAATTGGGATTGTCCCACTAGAATCACAACATTTCACAGACTCTGCTGCTCTCTCCTACCTGTTCTCACTTTCACCACCTGTGCTGCAGGTTTCTTTAGTTGCAGCTTGTCTGGATCCTGGAATGTTAGGGGCCCTATTTGGAAAAAAAAATGGGTATATTTAGAAAATTACAGCCAGCCTCGGAGTTAAATAAGAACCACCCATGATTAATAATAAGGCCTTCCTCCAGCCCCAACATTAAAATAATAGTATTCACATTTAATAAATAAACCTATTTCCCTCCCTACAAACAGTCCCAGCAATAAATTAATAGTATTTACATTTTAGAAATATACCTATTTCCCGCAACCGTCCCTGCCATTAAATAATTCATAGGCAAATTTAATAAAGGGACCTCATTCTCCCCAAACTCACCCCCACATTCAGTAGCGCCCAAACCCCCCCTTTTTCCTTACTGTGCCTCTCTCCCCCCCTTTTTCCTTACTGTGCCTCTCTTCTTTCCTTTTTCCTTACTGTGCCTCTCTTTCTTCCTTTTTTCTTACTGTTGTTACAACTCTGTTGTTTGTACCTAGCAGCAGTGCCTCATACCACCAGAGGTGCTGCTGTTCTGTTCCTGAACTCTTCTACTTGCCTGAAGGAGTTAATCTCCTTGCATTATGCCTGATTAGAACTGCACCTGTCGCACTGCTTTAAGTACCTGCCTCTAGCTGTGCTTTGTGCAGTTTATCCATTTGTTCCTGGCTGCTGCTAACCTGCTCCTGTGCTGTTTGGTATATACCTGCTGGACTGAACTTCTGTGTATGACCCCTGCCTGTACCTTGGATCTTGCCTGCTTGCCTGAGACCCCAAATCGTTTTCCTGTACCTTGGACCACGCTATTTTGCCTGTTGCCCTGACCTTTTGGACAGACTTCTGGACCTTGCTAATTTGCTTGATCTCTGCCTGGCTATTTGGATTTGTTTGTCTGATCACTGCTTGATCCCTGGACTCTCTGCTTTCCTGGACAACCTTGTGCCTTCTGGACTGGGGTAAAACTTATAATACCTGTTCCTGCCATTTTTACTATACAGTCTCCTTAGGAACCTGTTCTTATCAGTGAATCTGAGCTATCTTTGTTTGTTTATTTACCTGAATAAAGACACTTTGCTTTACACTTCTGTTGCTCTTCGTGAATGCACTGGGATTCATAACAACTGTGCCTCTCTTCTTTCCTTACTGTGCCTCTCTTCTCCTCTTTTTCCTTACTGTGCCTCTCTTCTTTCCTTACTGTACCTCTCTTCCCCCCTTTTTCCTTACTCTGCCTCTCTTCCCCCCTATTTCCTTACTCTGCCTCTCTTCCTGTACTCCTTTTTTTGCCTTACTTTCCTTAATGACTCAAGCCCCTCTAATTGATCAGAAACTCTCACTCTGCTTGTCAGTGCAAGAAGAAGCTTCTAAGTCCTCTCAGGCAACTCAGGTGTCGGTTGCAGAACCCAAATCGAGCCTTCCGGATAGTTTCTCTGGGGGGGATCGAAAATTATGTAGCAATTTCAAGGAAAATTGCAAACTTTATTTCCGTCTGAGACCTTGCACCTCGGGTTCTGATCAACAGAGAGTGGGGATTGTGATCTCCCTTCTTCAAGGAGAGTCAGAGTCCGAGTAGCCGGAGTAGCCCAACACTTCATACAATGGATGCCTTCTTCAGTGCCCTGGGTGTCACGGGCACTAGGAGTCTTTACCCAGGGATCACCAGGTGATAGGCTTACCAGAGCAGTATAGGTGGTAATATGGTACTCTGGGAGCAGGGTGATCACGGAACAGGAAATAGCAGATGATGAGATGCTCAGGAAAGTCTATGACTAGCAGCACTGGCAATATGGAGGTAGTAATACACGAGGAACTGTATGGACAAAGGACACGTGAAGGTAGTCAGTGGTCTGCGGTAGCAAGTTGTACCACTGCTATAGTGAGGAGGAATGTCCAACAGAAACGAGGAGGTGATGAGAGTCAGCGGTCTGCGGATAGCAAGTTGTACCGCTGTCTGAGTGAAGGAATGGAATCCAAGTGGAGGTATCCGGGGAGTCAGTGGTCTGCGTTAGCAAGTTGTACCACTGCTATGTGAGGAGGTGCACGGGGAGAGACTGCAACACAATATATACACGGGCACCTTGACTTTGAACCACAGTGATATGCACAATATAAATGTATAGATGACTGAACAATACTGCCAATATAGAAAGTCTCTTGAAGTAGTCCAGCATAAGATAACACAGTCAATGATGGCAATAGACTCAGCGGATAGCACACTCCAGAGGAGAACCAACACAGTCCAGCAAGGTATGCAATACACAGCACAGTCAATGAGAAGTATGCATACCGTGGTTCAGGAGGCAGTCAGACAGGAGTGCAGAGATACCTGAACGGCAGGAGGTCGGCAGGATGCGAAGTCCCTGGATGGGTGAAGCGGTGGTCTAGTAGGTGCAGCGCACGGGTAGGTAGACCAGCAGGGAACACAGGAAAGCGTGGAGAGCGGATCAGCAGTAGATGGATGAGTAGTGCTGAGGAGTAGCAGCAGCGGGTCTCTGCGGGAACACGGAGGTAGCCAATAGCAACCAGCAGGTGCAGTAACGATGGGACACGGGAGAGCAGAGTTGAACAGGCACTGTTGATCACGGAGAATAGCGGGTAGCAATAGTGGAGGCAGACTCAAGGAAACACGGGAGCGTTGACAAGGACTGAAGACTGAAGCGCACAGAGGCAGCGGATAGGAATCAGCCAAACAGTCACGATGAAACACAGACGGGTTGCAGGTTGAAGACTGTAGTGCACGGAGGCAGCGGATAGGAATCAGCTAGCAGTCACGATGATGAAACACAGACGGGTTGCAGGTTGAAGACTGTAGTGCACGGAGGCAGCGGATAGGAATCAGCTGGCAGTCACAATCATGAACAGGTGAGTGGATGTGAATGAAAGACTGTAGTGCACGGAGGCAGCGGATAGGCATCAGCTAACAGTCCCAATGATACATGGTAGAGTTGAAGTGGTTAGAAGACTGTAGTGCACGGAGGCAGCGGATAGGAATCAGCTAGCAGTCACGATGATGAAACACAGACGAGTTGCAGGTTGAAGACTGTAGTGCACGGAGGCAGCGGATAGGCATCAGCTAACAGTCCCAATAATAGATGGTAGAGTAGAAGTGGTTAGAAGACTGTAGTGCACGGAGGCAGCGGATAGGAATCAGCTCACAGTCACGATGATACAGTAGATGGTAGAAGTGGTATGGGAACCACAGTAGGAGAAGTGGTTTGAAGACTGTAGTGCACGGAGGCAGCGGATAGGAATCAGCTCACAGTCACGATGATACAGTAGATGGTAGAAGTGGTATGGGAACCACAGTAGTAGAAGTGGTTTGGAAACCACAGAGGTAGAAGTGGTTTGGAAACCACAGGAATCAGCTGGGCTGAATAAACGAGGAAACACAGGAACACCTTCAGAGACTCATGGGGAATGAGACTCCAAGATCAGGCAACGTGGTGTTGACCACAGGTGCTTAATATAGGGAGGTTGCCTGATCTGCCAATTAAGTTAAAGGAACATACACTGAAGGTTTGGAAAGGGCTGCGCATGCGCAGTCCCTCAGGATAGAGGACGTCCACGGTTCCTAATAGTCCGGGAAGAAGCACTCACAGTCCGGTGAGTGACAGTACCCCCCCTTTTAAAGGTGGGCACAGAACGCCTGGAACCGGGCTTGTCCGGATTTTTGGAATAAAACTTCTTCAGAAGGGCAGGAGCATTAAGATCTTCAGCTTTGATCCATGAACGCTCTTCAGGACCAAAGCCCTTCCAATGAACGAGGAAACGGAGGACTCCTCGCGAAATTTTTGCATCCAATACCTCAGTAATCTCGAAATCCTCCTCCTGATGAACTTGAACTGGCTGCGGTGCTGAGGGAGGAGTCGAGAAACGATTGATAATAAGAGGTTTGAGTAAGGACACATGGAAGGCATTGGAAATCCGAAGATTCTTAGGAAGAAGAAGTTTAACACATACTGGATTGATAACTTGAATGATCCTATATGGACCAATAAAACGAGGGGCGAATTTCATAGATGGAACCTTCAAACGAATATTTTTGGTAGATAACCAAACCCGATCTCCAATTTTTAGTGGTGGAATAGCCCGCCTCTTCTTATCTGCGAAAGACTTATATTTGTTAGATGTCTTCTTTAAACAGGTTTTGACCTGAGACCAGATATTTTTGAAGGTCTGACAAGCAGTCTCCACAGCAGGAACTTGGGTGGGTGGGAGGGCAGGAAATTCCGGAAAAGACGGATGGTGACCGTAAACCACAAAGAATGGAGTTTTGGATGATGACTCATGGTACATGTTGTTATGGGCGAATTCAGCCCAAGGGAGCAATTCTACCCAGTTGTCTTGGTTGGCTGAAGAGAACATCCTAATAAAAGTCTCAAGATCTTGATTGACTCGTTCCGTTTGTCCGTTAGATTGCGGATGGTACGATGATGAGAGTGCTAATCGTATGCCCAAGGTTTTACAAAGGGCCCGCCAGAATTTGGAAACGAATTGTACTCCTCTATCTGACACAATCTCAGACGGACATCCATGGATGCGGAAGATTTCTTTAATGAAATGTTCAGCCAGAGTAGACGAGGAAGGTAAACCGGACAGAGGGACGAAATGAGCCATCTTCGAAAATCTGTCTACCACTACCCAAATAGTATTGTGATTCTTACTTGGTGGCAAATCAGTAACGAAATCCATACTAATATGGGTCCAAGGCTTGGACGGAATGGGTAGTGGTCGCAGCAACCCTGCTGGAGTTCTGCGGGAGGATTTGAACTGAGAACATAAATCACAGGAAGCAATAAACTCTTTGACGTCTCTCCTCATTGAAGGCCACCAGTAACTACGAGAGAGAATCTCAAAGGTCTTATGTTCACCGGCGTGTCCAGAAAAACGAGAGGCATGGAACCACGAAAGGATTTTCCTCCTCAGAGTAGGAGGCACGAGGGTCTTCCCAAATGGTAGCATTTTGGTGGATGAAGCAGCCAGAGAAATACATTTGGGGTCTAGAATAGCATGGTTGGGAACCTCTTCTACATCAGAGGACGTCACAAAAGCTCGAGATAGAGCGTCAGCTTTCTTGTTCTTAGCAGCTGGTTTGAAGGTTATAATTAATTCAAAACGGGAAAAGAAAAGAGACCATCTTGCTTGACGAGGGTTCAAGCATTGAGCAGATTGCAAATATGACAAGTTCTTATGATCCGTGAAGATCGTCACCGGATGGCGAGCTCCTTCCAACAAGTATCTCCATTCCTCTAATGCAGCTTTGATGGCCAGCAACTCCTTGTCCCCGATAGTATAGTTTTTCTCTGCGGGCAGAAGACCCCGAGAGTAGAAGGCACAAGGATGTAATTTTTGTTGCTCCGAGCGTTGGGAGAGAATAGCTCCTAAGCCCACATTAGAGGCATCTACTTCTAGGAAGAAGGGGAGTGTCACATCAGGTTGTCGCAGAATGGGAGCAGACGAGAAGGACTCTTTGAGGATTTGAAAGGCTTGGAGAGCCTCAGATGACCATTGCTTAGTATTAGCCCCTTTCCGAGTTAAGGCCACAATGGGAGATGCAATGGATGAGAAGTCTTGAATGAAGCGTCTATAGTAATTGGCAAAACCTAAAAAACGCTGGATGGCACGAAGAGTAGTTGGCTGAGGCCAATGTAGTACAGCATTTACTTTGTCTGGATCCATCTTCAGGCCAACTCCGGAAACTATATACCCCAAGAATGGAATCTGGGGTAACTCGAATGAACATTTTTCCAATTTACAGAACAATGAGTTTTTCCGTAGTCTGGAGAGGACCTCTGCCACATGTTGGTGATGAGAAGGCAGGTCCTGTGAGAAGATCAATATGTCGTCCAGGTAGACAACGACACATACATATAATAAGTCCCGAAAGATCTCATTGATGAAACCCTGGAAAACCGCGGGGGCATTACACAGCCCGAAGGGCATTACTAAATATTCGTAATGCCCATCTCTGGTGTTAAACGCGGTCTTCCATTCGTCACCGGAACGGATTCTAATTAAATTGTAGGCACCACGAAGATCCAACTTAGTAAATATCCGAGCTCCCTTGATGCGATCAAATAGCTCAGTGATCAGCGGAATGGGATACCGATTCTTGATAGTAATGGCGTTGAGTCCACGAAAATCTATACAAGGGCGTAATGATCCATCCTTCTTTTTGACGAAGAAGAACCCAGCTCCAGCGGGAGAGGTGGAAGGTCGAATGAACCCACGCTGGAGATTCTCCTGTATGTACTCAGATGTGGCTTGAGTTTCAGGTAACGAGAGAGGATAGACCCGACCCCTGGGAGGAGTCTTGCCGGGTAGAAGGTCGATCGGACAATCCCAAGAACGATGAGGAGGAAGACGTTCAGACTGAGCTTTATCAAACACATCGGCAAATGAAGCATACTGAGGAGGGAGTCCCGGGGAGGAAGATGAGATGGAAGATCGCTGTACTTTAAGAGGAATAACTTGAGAGAGACAACGATGGTGACATTCAGACCCCCAAGACGTAACTTGAGGGGTGCGCCAGTCAATCTGGGGAGAGTGACACTGAAGCCATGGAAGGCCTAAGACAATCGGACTTGTCGTAACAGGAAGAATTAAAAACGAAATTTCTTCATGGTGTAGTACACCAATCTGAAGGGTTACTGGAGATGTACTCTGGGTGATGAGACCATTGATGAGGCGTGATCCATCTATAGCCGTCACAGTAATGGGTGTTTTTAAAGTGATCACTGGTAGGGACCATTGATTCACTAGTGATTTAGAAATGAAATTTCCTGCTGCTCCGGAATCAATCAATGCCTGTGACTCAAAGGATTTGGTAGCAAAGGAAATCGTAACATCAAAAGCGCAGACTTTAGATTTCATGGACAATGGAGAGGACTCCAGGGACCCTAACTTCACCTCTCCAGAACTAGTTAGGGCCTGGCATTTCCCGATCTCTTAGGGCAAGAGCTGAGCATATGCGTGGAATCAGCACAATAGATACAGAGTCTATTCTTTACTCTTCGTTTCCTTTCCTCTGAAGATAATTTGGAACGTCCTATCTCCATGGGAATCACAGAGGATGGAGCTGGACGAAATTGAGGGTTTAAACGAAGAGGTGCTTTGACAGCTGTTGTTTTCTCAGACTCTCTTTCACGAAATCTCATATCTACACGATGGCAAAGAGAGATCAAATCTTCTAGTGACGAAGGAAGCTCTTGGGTAGTCAGTGCATCTTTAATTTTATCGGAGAGCCCCTGCCAGAAGGCGGCAACTAATGCTTCAGTGTTCCACTGAAGTTCAGAGGCTAAGATCCTAAATTGAATGACATACTGTCCTACTGTATGGGAGCCTTGTCGCAAACGAAGAATGCTGGAAGCAGCGGAGGTCACACGACCTGGTTCATCGAACACACTTCGGAACGTGGAAATGAATTTGGCACTATCTTGTAGAATTGGATCGTTTCTTTCCCACAGAGGGGAGGCCCAAGCCAGGGCTTGTCCAGAAAACAATGAGATAAGATAGGCCACTCTGGAACGATGGGTAGAAAAATTTTGAGGTTGGAGTTCAAAATGGACTGAACATTGGTTAAGGAAACCTCTACAAGTTTTGGGGTCCCCGTCATATTTTGACGGAGTAGGCAGGTGAAGCGTAGGAGCTGTAGACACCTGGGATGGCACTGGGGAAACGGAGGAAAGCACAGGAGCTTCAATACTAGCTGTAACAGTCTGTCCAGATGTTCCTTGGGAGGTTAACGATTGGTAACATTGAAGTAACAGCTGTTGGCGAGCATCCTGTTGCTCCACACGACTGACCAGATGCTGCAGCATCTCTTTAGCAGTAGGTTCCGTATCTGGGTCTGTCATGGCCTGATCTTACTGTCACGGGCACTAGGAGTCTTTACCCAGGGATCACCAGGTGATAGGCTTACCAGAGCAGTATAGGTGGTAATATGGTACTCTGGGAGCAGGGTGATCACGGAACAGGAAATAGCAGATGATGAGATGCTCAGGAAAGTCTATGACTAGCAGCACTGGCAATATGGAGGTAGTAATACACGAGGAACTGTATGGACAAAGGACACGTGAAGGTAGTCAGTGGTCTGCGGTAGCAAGTTGTACCACTGCTATAGTGAGGAGGAATGTCCAACAGAAACGAGGAGGTGATGAGAGTCAGCGGTCTGCGGATAGCAAGTTGTACCGCTGTCTGAGTGAAGGAATGGAATCCAAGTGGAGGTATCCGGGGAGTCAGTGGTCTGCGTTAGCAAGTTGTACCACTGCTATGTGAGGAGGTGCACGGGGAGAGACTGCAACACAATATATACACGGGCACCTTGACTTTGAACCACAGTGATATGCACAATATAAATGTATAGATGACTGAACAATACTGCCAATATAGAAAGTCTCTTGAAGTAGTCCAGCATAAGATAACACAGTCAATGATGGCAATAGACTCAGCGGATAGCACACTCCAGAGGAGAACCAACACAGTCCAGCAAGGTATGCAATACACAGCACAGTCAATGAGAAGTATGCATACCGTGGTTCAGGAGGCAGTCAGACAGGAGTGCAGAGATACCTGAACGGCAGGAGGTCGGCAGGATGCGAAGTCCCTGGATGGGTGAAGCGGTGGTCTAGTAGGTGCAGCGCACGGGTAGGTAGACCAGCAGGGAACACAGGAAAGCGTGGAGAGCGGATCAGCAGTAGATGGATGAGTAGTGCTGAGGAGTAGCAGCAGCGGGTCTCTGCGGGAACACGGAGGTAGCCAATAGCAACCAGCAGGTGCAGTAACGATGGGACACGGGAGAGCAGAGTTGAACAGGCACTGTTGATCACGGAGAATAGCGGGTAGCAATAGTGGAGGCAGACTCAAGGAAACACGGGAGCGTTGACAAGGACTGAAGACTGAAGCGCACAGAGGCAGCGGATAGGAATCAGCCAAACAGTCACGATGAAACACAGACGGGTTGCAGGTTGAAGACTGTAGTGCACGGAGGCAGCGGATAGGAATCAGCTAGCAGTCACGATGATGAAACACAGACGGGTTGCAGGTTGAAGACTGTAGTGCACGGAGGCAGCGGATAGGAATCAGCTGGCAGTCACAATCATGAACAGGTGAGTGGATGTGAATGAAAGACTGTAGTGCACGGAGGCAGCGGATAGGCATCAGCTAACAGTCCCAATGATACATGGTAGAGTTGAAGTGGTTAGAAGACTGTAGTGCACGGAGGCAGCGGATAGGAATCAGCTAGCAGTCACGATGATGAAACACAGACGAGTTGCAGGTTGAAGACTGTAGTGCACGGAGGCAGCGGATAGGCATCAGCTAACAGTCCCAATAATAGATGGTAGAGTAGAAGTGGTTAGAAGACTGTAGTGCACGGAGGCAGCGGATAGGAATCAGCTCACAGTCACGATGATACAGTAGATGGTAGAAGTGGTATGGGAACCACAGTAGGAGAAGTGGTTTGAAGACTGTAGTGCACGGAGGCAGCGGATAGGAATCAGCTCACAGTCACGATGATACAGTAGATGGTAGAAGTGGTATGGGAACCACAGTAGTAGAAGTGGTTTGGAAACCACAGAGGTAGAAGTGGTTTGGAAACCACAGGAATCAGCTGGGCTGAATAAACGAGGAAACACAGGAACACCTTCAGAGACTCATGGGGAATGAGACTCCAAGATCAGGCAACGTGGTGTTGACCACAGGTGCTTAATATAGGGAGGTTGCCTGATCTGCCAATTAAGTTAAAGGAACATACACTGAAGGTTTGGAAAGGGCTGCGCATGCGCAGTCCCTCAGGATAGAGGACGTCCACGGTTCCTAATAGTCCGGGAAGAAGCACTCACAGTCCGGTGAGTGACACTGGGGTTGTTATACGATGACCCTGACTGTCTGGCTTCTTCCAAATCCCACTTACGATCCCTGAAACAGGGGCGTTGGACTGCAGAAGAATATAGTGCGGCATTCAGGCGCTGGTCCACGGACAGCAAATGGAATGACCCTGCTCTCCAAAGCCAATTCCGTCTTTAGTTATCTGATCAGATAAAGGACTCACTTGTGCAGTACCCTACACCAGACTCTTTGTAGAAGCTTATGCAGCTCGCCATCAAAATAGATAGTTGTATTAAAGAAAGGAAAGCAGATAAAGAATCATTCTCCTTATTCACCTCCTGCCCCTTTCTCTGCTCTTGTGGACACTGCAGAGCCCCTGCAGATTGGGGTTTACAGACTCCCTGTAGAATAGAGATCCTTGCTTCGTCCCTGCCCTAACAAGTTGAAAAAAGATCAGACCTGGTGGACATGGGTGAGGTCCATCTAGGTCTGCAAATAATCTCTTCCAAAAATTCTCTTTTGGTTCCAGCCCAGATTAACTTCAACAGCCATTCTGCCTTTGTCTCTGCTTTTTTGGATAGCTCTGCAGTTGGAAATTTCCTGGACATTGAGCTTGCTTAAACCTTGGGTATTTCTTCCTTGGAGATGAAACCGGTGATCACGATCTGTGGTCTGGATGGGAACCCTCTGGTCAGTTGCAAAATTTCTTCCAAGACACTACCACTCTAGTTTATGGTTGGAACACTACATTCTCAGAGTCTGTCCTTATACTTGATCAGGTGTACTTCCGTTCCACTAATCCTGGGTCATCTTTGGATCCATCTCCACAATCCTCTCATTGATTGGAGCAGAGGTGAGCGCATCCACCTGCCTGTCCTGGCATTTTCGGGTCCTGTAACACGTTTCCGAGCAACTTCCCCTACCATATCACAACTTCCTGGCCTTTTTGCTAAAGACCAGAGATTCTATGCCTTCTCATCGTGAATATGATTGTGCCATGCACCTGATCCCTGGTTCCAACTACCCAATATAGAGTCTTTGTGTTGTCTTTTTCAGAGACCAAAACTATGGAGAGTATGGAGAGTTACATTGAAGAGAATCTGAAGAAGGGTTTTAATATGCCTTGGATTCCTCTATGTTTCCAAGAAAGATGGGAGCTTGCAGCCATACATTGATTTCAGAGGACTATATAAAATCACTGTTAAAAAACACCTACCCGCTGCCTCTTATTTCTTTCCTCTTCGACCAACAAAAAGAAGCCACCATCTTCTCCAAAATCAATCTCCGTGAGGTATACAACCTCATTGTCATGAATCAGGGTCTTAGTCCTGCTTACACCACTCTGAGGTACCATATCACCGTACATCTCCCTCCTGGTCGAATGCAGCATTTTATCCTGGGACAAGCATGACTTCTGTCTTCAGTACTGGAGGCTGCCATCTTGGGTGAGACATTTGCGTAACATCATGCTGAGTCTGAACACTTGATCTCATCCACCAATTGGCTTCCTCTGCAGACTATAAGAGTCTCCTCCTACACTCAGCAAATTGCCAGTGCAACACTTTCCTAGTTCCTGGTTCCAGACTCCCACAGTTGCTGTTGGTTGCTGCTTCAATCCTGTCTGCTCTTTACAGATCTCAACCATCATCCTTCGTGTGAATTCAGCTTCACCATGTTTACTGTTCTATGGATTTCTACCATTAACTCTCTGAGTGAGTTCATCTTCATCGTGTATGCTGTTATATGGACTTTTACCATGAACCCTCTGAGTGAATTCAGCTTATTGTTGCTGTTATATGAACTGCAAACCATTAACCCTTCATGTGAATTCAGCTTCATTCTGCCTGCTTAAATAAATACTTATTTATTCATTGTCTGGATTCACCTTCATTCTATCAACTTGTGCACAGATTCTAGCTGTTATCTTCTGTGTGGACCCTGCTCTCATCAATCTCTTCCTGTCTCTCCTACTGGCTATCTGGGGTAGTAGGTTGTTGTTCTGAGTCATCCACCTTCTGGAGTCATTTCTGTGTCTAGCGGTACTGACTTCCAGTTCCAGGCCTAAACCAGGCTCTTTCGTTTGTACTGGGCCCCACAATTTCTGATGGCAGCCCTGCATGTGAGTGAGGGGCCACTGTGTGTGTGAAGGGGGGGGCTCAAACCGATATCTTGCCTAGGGCCCCATGAGGTGTAAATCCGTCTCTGGCTGGATGGGTAAGTTTTGTTTGGTTTTTTTTTTAGAGGGTGATAGCGGCACCCCAGTGACAGCGCCGCGGCACCCCAGAGCACACTTTGGGAACCTCCACAGTAGTCTGTTCTCCCCATGATGGGCAGGACTGAGCACCTCCTTCCGGGATGCAGCTTAAATACAGATGCAGATAAATGTTAGGTTTAAGCACCAGACACTGGCTTGGCTCAGGAGCCTCGAATATGCACTTCTTAGTCACATCAGGATGCTCACTGTGGTACAGGTTGATCTCTTTGTACAGGTATCTCAACAGTGTCCTTCTTGCCACCACCAATGCATGGCTATCATGAACTAGGAAACCCTGATATTCCTGCCACCCTTGGTACCAGGTGTCACCAGTTGCTTGAGACACCACCTCATACATGTCAACATTCATCTCCTTGTCTGAGAGAGATGTTTTGGGACTATTCATTTATTTTTTAATGTGGGTCTAAGTTTGGGGAGAAGGAGGGCAAATTTATTAAACCTGAATATTGATAATGATATAATTTTGTGTGGTGGGGGAATAGTTTTTTTTAATTAAATTTGTATACTATTTATTTTATTTAATTTTATATTCAGGCCTATTTGCAGGGAGGGAGGCCTACTTATTAAATGTGGGTGCTATTGATTTAATGCCAGGGTTGTTTTAGATTTTCATGAACATTCCAGAATCTACACAAGCAACAACTGAGTTTAAGACACCGGCAGCCACAGGTGATGAAAGTGACAAGAGCAGGACACTCTGCCAACTGTCCTGAATCTGGTGGGGCCGTCCCGAATTTGGGTGACTGTCTCGCTTAGTCGGGATTTGGTATAACTTCAAGGACAGTTGGGAGGTATGTCCCACTTCACACTGTACTACTGGTGAAGGCAGAGCTGCGTGCACCTAACAGTAGTGCACACAGTATTGTCTGTGTATTTGTCTAAAATTATAGCCATAGTACACATTAGGGGCCCCCCTGTCTAAAGTGCCCCGGGCCCCCCAGTGCCTTAATCCAGCTATGCACTGGGGAACCCCCAAATTTTAACTGAGGAGAAGGAACCCTTGGGAATATAATAAAAACCCTCCTTCTTTTCTCCACCTAAGACACAATAGTCTAGCAGCTACCACACATGTAGTTGCATTTGATGCTATTGCTTGGGTTCATCTACATATTACATAATTTAGATATACAGTACATTGTGTTCATATATTGTATATCTATCACTTGTACAGGGCAAATTAGTATGCAGAACAGTATAACACCTGCTTTGTCTTACTTGCAATATATTTTGCCAGGTGTATTCATTGGAATATTTTTGTTTAATTTTAACAAAAAAAGGCATCTGTTGAAATGTTGGTGCTAGTGTTTACAAATAATCACAGTTATATTAAACAAATTAAGGGACTGCACTCATTCTTGGTTGCAAGAGCAGTTCTACCAGTTAGGGGGGTCCCTCCCTTAGAAACAGTTCAAGAAGATAAAGTAGGCGCTCATTGCTAATATGAAATACCTACGTCTTATTAATAAGACGTAGGTATTTCATATTGGCATTATTTTATTGCATCCTCCCACTGCCGTCCGCGAGGCCTACTTCCGGTTTCATCCCCGGCCTCGAGTGCCGCACCTCTCCACCTCGCTCCAGTGTTCCCCGGACTGACCCGCTCTGAGGTCTCCTCCTGGTGGACTCCGTTGCCTCCGCCGGCCTCCTCGCCTCCGCTGCCTCTCCACTCTGCAGTTACCCTCTGGTTTTGACTTGAGCAGGACTCCAACAACTACTCACCCATCTAAGCATACACCAGCACCTTGAAGCTACAAGCAACTTCCCTTGGCGAGTAATTCAAGGATATGTTACCTCCTTCCATGCCCGGGTCTGTCTCCATTGCCACCTCTGATGTCCACGGATGCTGCCCCTCCCTCGATGTCTCCTGGCTCTCCTCTAACTTTCACCCATGCTCTCCAGGTATCGTTTACGGTCTACACTATTGTTTCTCTGGATCACACCTCTGACATTTTCCCTGACTGTTCCCTGGAATCGCGAACTATTCCCCTGGCTTGGCTTGCCACTCTGAATGGCTCCTAGCCACATTTAGGCACCCATTGCTTACTGCCATTTATTGCCTGTTCCCTATTGCCAATTGCTTCTATAGCCTGTTTTATTGCCTCCATTTTTATTTTCCTGTTACCATCTGTTATTCATTCTCTCCATTCTCACTGTTTTTGTCTCTATTATCCACTGTTACTCCATTATTTTGTCTCACTGTTTTTGTCTCTATTATCCACTGTTACGCCATTTTATTGTCTCCATTACTCACTGTTTTCACTCTATCACTCACTGTTTTCCTCCTGCCTTGTTTTCCATTTTCCACACCTTTTCTCCCTTCCACCTCTAGCCTCATTAACTGACTTCCTCTCTCCCCCTCATTCTCTTCGTGTCCTTTGTCTCCCCAGTCACCTGCAACCTGTTCCTCTGCCCTCCTGGCATCCTCCCTTAGCCCTCTCTCTGTCTCCCTCGCTCCTCTCTGCACCCCCCCCCCCCTTTCCGCACCTCTCTCTCCCCCCCCCAATATGCCACCCTGTCCAAACGCCATTCCCATTCTCTCCCACTGCCCCACCTCACCATCTTGCCTCCGCTCTCCCCAGCGCTCTGCCAACCTTGCCAACCTCATCCCTATCTCTCCTCTTTCCTCCTTCCCCTTCTCCTGTGCCCTCTGGAATGCTCGATCTGTCCGCAACAAACTCACCGCTATCCACGACCTCTTCTTGTTTAACTCTTTTAACCTTCTTGCCATTACGGAAACCTGGCTCTCTGACTCTGACACCGCCTCCCCTGCCGCCCTCTCCTAAGGTGGCCTCTCCTTCACCCACTCCACCAGACCTGGCGCTCGTCCAGGCGATGGTGTGGGCTTCCTCCTCTCCTCCGCCTGTACTTTCCGTGTCATCCCCCCTGAACCCTCCCTTACCTTATCCTCTTTTGAATCCCACTCTATCCGTCTCTTCTACCCCATCCACCTCAGAGTCACTGTCATCTACCGCCCCCCTGGTCCCACCTCCCTCTTCATCGACAACTTCGCCGCCTGGCTTCCTCACCACCTCTCCTCTGACCTCCCCTCCATCATCCTCTGCGACTTTAACTTCCCTATCGACAACCCCTCTGACCCTGCGTCCATTAAGCTGCTCGCCCTCTCCTCCTCTCTTGTCCTCACACAATGGACCTCTTCCTCTACCCACTGCCTTGGTCACTCCCTCGACCTAGTCTTCTCCTACCTCTGTAATCTCTCTGACTTCTCCATCTCTCCCTTTCCTCTATCCGACCACCACCTTCTCTCTTTCACTCTCTCCTCCCCTCCCGCTCCCCACCCTATGCCCATTCCTGCTCAGTCCAGGCGCAACCTTGACGCCCTCGATCCTGCTACCCTATCTGCTACTCTTGATACTCTCCTTTTCCTCCTTTCCTCCCAGGCCTGCCCCAACCTGGCGGTCTCCCTCTACAACCACGCCCTCACCTCCGCTCTTGATGCCATCGCACCGGCCCACTCTGTCAACCCCCGTTGCTCCAAACCCCAACCCTGGCACTCCAAATTCACCCGCTTCCTCCAAAAATGCTCCCGCACAACTGAACGACACTGGAGAAAATCCCGCTCCCTGGCTGATTTTCTCCATTTTAAGTTCATCCTCTCTTCCTATAGCTCCGCCCTCTCTCTAGCCAAACAATCTTTCTTTAAATCCCTCATCTCCTCCCAGTCCTCCAACCCCCGCCGCCTCTTCACCACCTTTAACACTCTCCTGTCCCCCCCCGCCCCTCCTCTCCCCTCCTCCCTCACCGCCACCGACTTTGCCTCCTTCTTCTCCTCGAAAATTGAGGCCATCCGACTCGAAATCACCTCCTGCCATCTTCCGCCCCCCCCCCCACGCTTCCTCCCTCCCCCTCCCGCCACCACCCCCTCTTCTCCTTCCGCCCCACTACGGGCGAAGAAGTACACTCTCTAATTTCATCCTCCCCTCCGTCCTCCTGTCCCCTGGACCCCATCCCCTCCCACCTCCTTCGCTCCCTTTCCCCCGCCACCTGCTCCCACCTCGCCCACCTCTTTAATCTCTCCCTCTCCGCCGGCATCTTCCCCTCCTCCTTCAAACATGCCCTTGTATCCCCCGTTCTTAAGAAACCTAACCTTGACCCCACCTCTTTCTCTAACTATCGCCCCATCTCTCTTCTCCCCTTTGCCTCCAAACTACTTGAGAGGCTCGTCTGCAGCCACCTCTCCACCTACCTCTCTGACCACTCCCTCCTTGACCCTCTCCAATCTGGCTTCCGCCCCCTCCACTCCACTGAAACTGCCCTGGCCACAGTCACTAATGATCTCTCTGCGAAAGCCAGGGGCCACTTCTCCCTTCTCATTCTCTTGGATCTCTCAGCGGCCTTCGACACCGTTGACCACCCGCTCCTGCTCCTCACCCTTCAATCCTTTGGCCTCTCCGATCCGGTCCTGTCATGGTTCACCTCCTACCTTTCTGACCGTTCCTTCTCTGTCTCCACCTCTGGATCTCTCTCCCCTCCCTCTTCCCTTCCAGTAGGGGTCCCCCAAGGCTCTGTTCTCTGACCCCTACTCTTCTCTCTTTACACCTCTTCCCTGGGGAAACTCATCAGCTCTTTTGGTCTCCAGTACCACCTTTATGCCGATGACACCCAACTCTACCTTTCCTCTCCCGATCTCTCTTCCTCCCTCCTCTCCAGGGTGTCTGCCTGCCTCTCTGCCATCTCCCCCTGGATGGCCTCTAGATTCCTCAAACTTAATCTCGCTAAAACCGAACTTATTGTTTTTCCTCCCGCTCATTCCCCCTCCCCTTCCGACCTTTCTATCTCTGTTCTCAACTCCTCTATTTCCCCTGTTCCTCAACTTCGCTGCCTCGGTGTCATCCTTGACTCCTCTCTCTCCTTTGCTCCTCACATTCTCTCTCTCGCCAAATCCTGCCGCTTCCAGCAGCGGAATATCGCACGCATTCGGCCCTTTCTCTCCCAAGATGCCACTAAGGCTCTTGTCCATGCTCTTATCATCTCCCGCTTGGACTACTGCAACCTCTTCCTTACCGGCCTCCCCCGCACTCATCTCGCTCCCCTTCGCTCTGTACTCAATGCAGCTGCTCGGCTCATTTTCCTTTCTCGACGCTCCTCTTCTGTCTCCCCCCTATACCAATCCCTCCACTGGCTCCCCTTCCCCTACAGAATAGTGTTGAAGCTCCTCACACTTACTTTCAAGGCCCTCTCCAACTCCACTGCTCCCTACATCTCCAACCTCATTTCCATCCATGCTCCATCCCGCCCTCTGCGTTCGGCTAATGACCGTCGCCTCACCTCCCCCCTGGTTACCTCCTCCTATGCTCGCATCCAAGACTTCTCCCGCGCTGCCCCCCTCCACTGGAACCAGCTCCCCCGCTCCATCAGAACATCCCCCAACTTGTCCAGCTTCAAACGGGCCTTAAAAACCCACCTCTTCCTCAAAGCCTTCCAGTCCCCCACCTAACCGACCTCCTTCCAGCCTCCCACCTACCGCCCTCCCTATCCTGCCCTCCTCCTGCCTCCCTCCTCGTCATTCTCCTCTCCCCCCTCTCCCTCTCTGCGTTCTCCCCTTTCCTCCTCCTACCCTTGTGTCTCTGTCCTTCCAACCCTCCCCTTAGATTGTACACTCCTTCGAGCAGGGCCTCCTCTCCTCCTGTTCTCCACCACCTTAACTCTGCTCTCTAGCTCCTTGTCTCGTCCGTGAGGTCCTCCTGCCCTTCTGCCCCTCTAGCTTCACCGCTGGGGGATCTCACCTTTCATCTAGCTGTACATTGAGCTTCTGAGTTACTGTGCTTTTGTTAACTGTACCGTGCTGTCTCACCCTGTATCGTGTTTCTGTATGTCCCTGTACGGCGCTACGGATACCTAGTGGCGCCTTATAAATAAAAATTAATAATAATAATAAAATGTACCGATTATCCTACACTCCTTCTTTGTGGTAATATATTTGTTATAAGGAAGACACTAACATAGTCAATGAGCGTCATATTAAACAAATGTGTTTTTTATGTTTGAAAGACACTCCTGCTCTGAAGAGGATGGACCGAGGGCATTGGGAGGGTGGAACCTTTTTTTAGGGGCAGAACATTCACACCACCATGGCTGAGACATAAAATTTTGGGTGCAGGCAGCAGGTGATTGCACTATCATCTATGTTTACATTGTTGGACCCCAGTAACAGGGCTCCATATGTCCAAGCGCAGGACTTAATGCAGCAGCAGAGAGTTCCTAGAGTAAGGGCAGATTCAGATAGTGGTGCTTATGGCATCTGCAAGTGTGAGGACGACAGCCAGCAGATAAAACTAAATCTCTCGCTTTAGTGTAGTTCCTATCTTCTAAGATTGACATGCTACATTTTACACTAAAACATATGTTATCATTTACTGTATTGTTGATGCTAGTGTTTACAGGTTGATAAACACAGTTATATTTTAATAATGTGTGTTTATTTTTTAAATTTACTCTGCCCCCAAGAAAAGGTACAGAGGGCATTGGGAGGATGGAACCTTTTCTTGGGGGTAATGGAATGCCAACGCCATGGCTGGGTTACCTTAAAGGTTTGGGTACAGGTAGGCAGAGAATATTAAGCTGCACCACTCACATAACCAGTGTGTGTACTCCACCTATTTGTGTACAAAGTCTGCCTACTTGTGTTTGCTGCACCTACCATTGTAATGCTTTTTCTACTTGTGTTTTAGGTCTGCCTATTGTGACAGGCTCCCCATGAAATGGCTATGATATCACCTACCATTGTGTTTTGCATTGATGTCGACTACCCGCCTACTCTTGTGTTGGCCCCACCTACACAATATACCTCAGATTATAGCCAAATCCTTTGATTGAATTAGCTCATTTATACTGACTTCTTTATTAGTCAGTAATTTGGATTTTCTGACCTAGGACTAATCACACTAAGACCACATGATTTAATGTAAACAATGGTAAAAACACAAAACAGAACAATGACATAATCTCATGTAATCTATGCCTGGGGGAGGGCAGGAAAGTGGACAACTCTGTGGACATCACTAACACACTGATTGTCAACTACACCATATATGTATGTGTGTATATATATATATATATATATATATATATATATATATATATATGTGTGTGTGTGTGTTATGCTGACTAGTCTCATAATAAACTTGCAGAGCTAGCGGTAGAGGTCTTCGCCTTTAGCAGCCGCCTTTCCCGTGGAGCTTGATACGCTCACAGGTACTCAGATGCCCCCACGGCCTTAACTCTATGTTGTGCAAGTTTCTTAACAACACTGCAGCGGAAAGGCCAGAGGAGGGAGTCCAGATGATAACGGGTGGTTAGACATAAGCCGAGGTCAGGGGTCCGAAGCAAGCAGACTATTAGGGGACAAGCCAAATGGTCAGGGCTGGCAGCAAACAAGGAAGTCCGAATAAGAAGCCAAAAGGTCAGGGTCACCGGAGCATAAGCAGAATCCAGAAACAGGCTAGGGGTCACAACGGGAAGATCAATAACAGAGAGATAGAGTATCCACAGGAACATGGGTAACAGGACAGGAGCAGGTCAGCAACAGACAAAATGTACGCTATAACCGGCAGGGAGGCTAAGCCAGCAGCTCTGACCAGTGTGATAGGCCAGAGAGGATCCATCCACAGCAGCCCTGATCCATAGGAAGAGGTCAGGGGTAACAGCCCAGGTACACCAGTAACGGGGTACGCTAGCGGCTTCAGTCACCCAGAAGAAACCCGGTACTTCTGTGATGATAATGATCATGAGTGATGAGGATAAGGGTGATGGCATTGTCATCAACATAGAGGAAGATGACCACTGTTAACCAAATGACAATTAGTAATTTGTAAAAAAAAATAAAAAATGAAACTTCTTAATCTATTCTGTCCAGTTCAATGACCAACCATATATGTGGGGGCGCACAAAAATCAAGCGCTTTAGCCACAAAAATGGCAGCCCCTGTTGCTGAAGTGCTTAGTTTGTTAAACTATGAGCATGTACATTTTAACATATGGATGGGTAGATGGGCCCAAGGACAATGCCATTTCAACTATTTTACATTTTGAAAAAAAACCAAAGATATATACCGGGCGCTATGTAATCTACTGTAATGCAACAGATAACCGCTGCTACCTAATGATAGATATCTGAGTCTACCAGAGTGATATACAATGAACAATAGTAAAGGAGCGCAGGTTTCTCTGTATCAATTTATTAAATGAGCATAAAAAGTCCTGTATTGGCAATATACAGGAAATTAAAAACTGACCAAACACCCGCACATTGAGGTGAGGCAATTATAATCACCATAAACATAAAATAAATTGTATTGATAGAAAGAAATAAATATATCGGTGTGAAATGCCGCACAGCGGTATTGATTACAGAAATAGTATTCCTTAATAATCACACAGTGGTCCGGACCACAGAAATAACAAACATAAATTAGTAGTGGTGACTTAAAACAAGCCTCATTTGTCAATATCGGGACACATCCATTCCATTAATAATCATTTGACACAATGAGTGTCTTATACTGGAAAAACTCCTCATATAAAGATAGATATCTGAAAGAATTCAAATGATAGTGAAATGTAGTCACATTAGCATTCATACACCGATATCCAATTAAACAATTCAATACAAATTCTATATAAATTCATTGTCCATCGCTAGGTATAATTAGGCTGATAAATCAGTAGCCAGCAGAAATGGTCTGTGTATTGCAAGGACACTACACGTACTATCAATAAGAGACCCCTTAATCGTCCAACCATTGAACCGGGTAATTCGATAGTACGATCCTGTAGTGGCAACCTTTGAAGTGAACTCGGGCTAAGCCATTCATATAAACTCCACATACGCCGTGGCTGAAAGTAAACCCGCACAATAGGCAACCTAGATTAATGACACGGCTTGCTGAAGGGTAAACTGTTTACTTAGCTTTGCTGGTAATCCGTGGTTCACAAGGTGCCCGATAGTAGGTAAATATAGGATATGGTCAGGTCCGTTCGATCCGTGTAAGTCACAGGAGAGGAGACAAACTTCCAGAGTTGGTTGTGCATACTCCGGGGTAGACAAGGCGGAGTCAATTGGTCAGCTGATTTTCCAAAGCACCAATCCTGACGCGTTTCTCCGTATGATACGGCTTCATCAGAGGGATAGTGATTACTCTGGATACCTGTTCATTTATAGCCAAACATAGTCACGTGGCCATAATTAACAAAACAGATGTGATTCAGATCGTTCTAATATATAGAAAGTTCAGTTTGTATCAAGCCTTCATTAATGACAATGACATGCCATGGACCAATGACACTGCCATGGTTTCAGTGGTCGGTATCTATATTTTTTGTTTTAGTTTATATATTAATGTGCTTTGTTACTCATCTTTATATATAATTAGTATTATTTATATTGTATATGTGTTTATGGGATTGTAAATTTTACTTATTCATGTTATGCTCCCAATTTCAACTCTATAGTACCAACTGCCTTCTATAGATGATTGTTATCAATTGTATAATATACTCTTGGGTGTAGCTATTAAGCACTATAAAGAGCTGCGGATTATGCACATTATGCCCCTCTGGAATCTGGATATACCGGATACCTTTAATGAAGGCTTGATACTGTAACAGATTCTGGATACTTCTACTACTAATCTTGATTAGCGCTGGCTTACCTGAGGTGCGGACTCTAACGATCTCCCGGGTGTTCACCAAGAACCGCCGCAAGGCGGGGTGGGCTTCGCTGCCAGGAGTCGCAGGTCGCTGTCCTCAGGTTCGCCCCAAGATGTAGTACAGCGGAGTGGAGTGGAGGTTGCGGAGTCAGACAAGCCGGTTCGGTACACAGGAATAGAGTCAGGCAGAATCAGGAGGCAACTCGAAGTCAACAAGCCAGGTTCGGTACACGGGTCACAAGAACAGAGGAATGGTCAGCAAGCCGGGTCGGTACACAGGGATAGGAGAGCCAGAGTAGTCAAACAGGCAGAGATCAGCACACAGGAAGACACAGCAATCCACGAAGCACAGGAGCCAGGAACAGGTAAGTGTTGCTCTGACACTCAGCAAGTATCAGAGTGAGGTTTTTATGCTGACAGGGATTCAAAATCCCCGCCTCTAGGTTGTGGTCATGTGACCGCCTCCAGGTGCGGTCACGTGGTATTGGATGCGGAAGTGCGGCTTCTGGAGCGGCGGAGGTAAGTCCGTTACAGATACAAACTGAACTTTCTATATATTAGAACGATCTGAATCACATCTGATTTGTTAATTATGACCATGTGACTATGTTTGGCTATAAATGAACAGGTATCCAGAGTAATCACTATCCCTCTGATGAAGCCGTATCATACGGAGAAACGCGTCAGGATTGGTGCTTTGGAAAATCAGCTGACCAATTGACTCCACCTTGTCTACCCCGGAGTATGCACAACCAACTCTGGAAGTTTGTCTCCTCTCCTGTGACTTACACGGATCGAACGGACCTGTCCATATCCTATATTTACCTACTATCGGGCACCTTGTGAACCACGGATTACTAGCAAAGCTAAGTAAACAGTTTACCCTTCAGCAAGCCGTGTCATTAATCTAGGTTGCCTATTGTGCGGGTTTACTTCCAGCCACAGCGTATGTGGAGTTTATATGAATGGCTTAGCCCGAGTTCACTTCAAAGGTTGCCACTACAGGATCGTACTATCGAATTACCCGGTTCAACGGTTGGACCATTACGGGTCTCTTATTGATAGTACGTGTAGTGTCCTTGCAATACACAGACCATTTCTGCTGGCTACTGATTTATCAGCCTAATTATACCTAGCGATGGACAATGAATTTATATAGAATTTGTATTGAATTGTTAAATTGGATATCGGTGTATGAATGCTAATGTGACTACATTTCACTATCATTTGAATTATTTCAGATATCTATCTTTATATGAGGAGTTTTTCCAGTATAAGACACTCATTGTGTCCAATGATTATTAATGGAATGGATGTGTCCCGATATTGACACATGAGGCTTATTTTAAGTCACCACTACTAATTTATGTTTGTTATTTCTGTGGTCCGGACCACTGTGTGATTATTAAGGAATACTATTTCTGTAATCAATACCGCTGTGCGGCATTTCACACCGATATATTTATTTCTTTCTATCAATACAATTTATTTTATGTTTATGGTGATTATAATTGCCTCACCTCAATGTGCTGACCCCAAAAGGAATCTCTTTCCTGAAGCAGTCCCTAGCGAATTTTCATACACAATGTAATCCCAACGGAAACAGAAAACCCCCATAAAAGAAAAACACAACTACTCCTTATGGAGCCCCACTTCTTAATGACATAAAACTGAATGGAGCCAGAGAGGCCTTATGTATATATATAAGTGTAGTGTTATGTTACGCATATGACACATTTAATATACTTAATATATCTGACAGTAAAAAGTGTTATTTATCAGAAAAACATATTACTGTGCAGTATAAATAATTTAATGTCAAGTTAAAAAACAAGTTGATGATTATCAATGTAAAAAAAGAGCATACAGCATGATGTAGAATTATGTACTCAAATACTGTAGATATGACTTTAGCTCATGTTGAGCTGCTTAGAATTACAGTTGGAACACTTCCTCTGTGTCCTGTAGCTTACATTACTTAATTAGTTGAATTTTCTCACATGCCCCGGCCTTAGCAGCTAGCTATTGTAATGTAAATTCATTCAATTAGTCAACTGGAAAAGAAAAAGAAGTGTGACTTTTGTGAAATATATGTAAATTACACGGGGGAAAGGCTTCAAACAGTAATTCAGATAGCAAATGAAAACTGTTTTATACATACAGGGCCTAATTTAGGGTTACTGTACATCTAAACATAGGTGCAAAAATACATCCACAAACTTGCTGTTTTATGAGTGTATTTTGAATTGGATCCATTGTAAGATAAATGCAACTCACAATGCAGTGTAGAGGTATGTCTACACCCATATATGCGTTTGACATATAGATACCTCCAACTTAACTTAGTGATATGTCTGCCGTTTAGATGTGTCCACGTTGTCACTAGACAACTGTGAGTGTTATAGAGCATCAGGAAAAACTGGTATATGCCATATAATAAAGTACAGTGAGATTTTGTATAATAGCAGAACATTTATTAGCAAACAAATAATGAAGCACAATAGTAATTACCATACATTATTTATTTTGTAAATGTGAGCAGAGCATATATTTAGTATAAAATATTCTAAAAATGTATTTTAAAAATGTATACTTTTGTGACAAGTGCTTCCAGAAGGTCTTCCAAAGGCATATCTCACTGCACCTCGTTTCCTAAAGGAAGCCACATGATACACCTATAGGGCTGCTGACTTCCCTCCATGTGTCCAGTGCCTGTGTATATGAAGACGTAATGTATTTATTGAAACAATATAGGTCATGTAATATTGCTCATCCTTTTCTTAATATACCATGGCATACTGTAACTCCACAGTTATTTCAGTACTGTCAAAAGTGTAAGTGTATTATATGATTTGTACAATAATTTGGTAAATATGGTTCTGTCCATAGGGATTGCTAATTAATATGCTTACTCCTAAATGAAACATGTTATAGGAAACATTGCAAAACGTCTGTCCCAGAGGACCTATAGAACTAGACGTGTTCTAAGAATATGACTGCTTTTCCTCGTGTGCCATAGTTTACTTCAAATTAGGAATAAGCATATATCATTCTGCACTTCTAGTGGAGAAATGTAAAGTGCCCAATGATATCTGAAGTTGCACATATACACTCATAAGATTGTGCAACTTTTTATCATGAAATGCATAGTGTCAGACATGCAGCGCGGTGTTTATACACTCCAAAGATTCTTGTCTGCACTGGAAAATGACTATTCCTCTATCAACATATCAAGTAGTGTTTCATTTTGTTAGAGGGGTGCTCTCATTCCAGCACCCATATTACAGTTATGAAACGACCAGAATGAATTACACAGGGGAACTACAGTCCACTAAAACAATCTTTTTTTTTTACATTACTTTTATTGCATTTCATTTTAACTACATGTCTATCAATCAGTCACTTTATTGTCATTTATGTTTCTATTTGCTGGTGCCACAATTCATTGAGACCCAATTCATTAAATTAATTAAATTCATCCAGGTCATATATGAGAGGATCAATATGTATATTCTGTTCATTTATATATTGTAATAAATTATTATTCTCAAATAAATTTGTCTGACATCTTTCTATCTCATGAAGTTAATTTTTTGCAGATATTTGTGATAGGACTCCTTATTTCAAAATCCCATCAGTCGCATATGTAAGTTCATATGTGAAGAGTGTTCAATATTTATTAGTTAACTTCTTTTCTGAGATTAAGTATGTTCATGGATATCAAGATCAGAATTTGCATATGTTAGTGGTACAATTACTATTATAATTCTTAGAATTAGCTATTAATCAACTAATATCTCCAATGTACTTTCTCAATTGTTTTTATAGAACCAACACATACTTCTATAATACTTATTGTGAGCAGGCAATAATGTTAGGTCACATTCACATTATGCTGCCAAAGTAGATTTTGTTTGGAGTTGTAATCATTATGTATCACTCTCTTATAGGTAAAAGTGTTTACAATTGTTTACAATTCTAGTGATCTGTTTAATGTATAGCGTGATATTTATGTAATGTATTACAGCTGCCCTTTGGATTTACTTGTGCATAAGTGCAATAACCCATAGCAGCCAATCAGATATTTGTTTTCATTATATATAATTATGTATAACTTACAAATTACATTATGTATAACTTGCACAAGACTGATCAAAGCTGATTGCTGTTCGGTTGAACTGGATCGTTGTGCATTGTTACTAAATGACCCTCTTTTAGAGCATGTAGAGAACATAAGATTTGGTACTCTGTATTTGTATACCTAGTAATTGGGCTGCAAAAAAATATGTTGTAATTGAATGGAAAAAAGAGAGAGAACCAACAGATTAGAAAAAAAATACATTGAGTGACATATAGAATCACATACAAAACAATCTTTATTACACATTCATATTCTTGACAGGAATTGCTCTATATAATTACTGTCATTATTACTATTATTATTATTATTATTACTACTATTATTGTGGTTTTGAGCAATGTGACATCTTTATTTCTAAAGGCTTATTCAGTTAAGATATCTTTTCCATGTGTGATCTGTTGTGTTCCACATCACAGAATGAAACACAGAAGAAAATTCAGTGTGTATATTGGTTTACATGTTGTCTGTACAAATACACGGATTGGGTACCAGACCACATAGAGACAAATGCTGTTTGCACCATTCCACCGTGTTCTGTTCCACAAAGTGCATATGGATCAGTGATCTATATAAACGATGTAGTTTCTTCTGTGTCTGATCCATATGCACTCTGTGAAATATAATGGATCAAGCACGAAAGAAATAAGTTCATTTAAACTAGAGATGGGTGTGCTCAGTTCCCCGAGAACCGAACGCACCCGAACTTTGGGTATCCGAGTACCGAGCCGAGTAGGCCTCCAAATCGAGGCCGAACATCATCGTGACGTCGTCGGATCTCGGGGCTCAGTTTTCGCGATACTTGAAGATTATAAATACACGCCTCCACAGCAATCCATCGCCATTTGACAGAGGGAGAGAGCAGGGTGTAGTCACAGGCTGATTAGAGCAGGGACAGATCATACAATATTCTGATTCCAATTCTGATAACAAAAATCACTAGAGAAGAGAGGAGGATAGAGGATTTTTATTTTTTCAATATTTGGCACTCAAAGTGCTTTTTGGGTGTCCCCCATTATTTTGCCTAAATATTTGTGGCTGTCAAAATTACTATCTGTCAGCAGTATCTACAAATAATTTTTAGCACTCCCCAGTGCTTTTGGGGTGTCCCCCATAATTGTGCATAAATATTTCTGGCTGTCAAAAGTCATATTAGACAGCAGTATCTACCAAATAATTTTTAGCACTCCCCAGTGCTTTTGGGGTGTCCCCCATTATTGTGCATAAATATTTCTGGCTGTCAAAAGTCATATTTGTCAGCAGTATCTACCAAATAATTTTTAGCACTACAAGTGCTTTGGGCTCAGAATGGATTCAAAGCAGTCCACATATGAGCAGAATGAGCAACCAGGTTCTGTCACCAGTTCTCATGGTAGTGTTCCCAGTACGTCATCTGGGCAAGGCGATGTCAAACTACACAGTGTTTCGAAATCAGTCCAAAAAACACACACCCAAAATTTTTTTACTGTGTTGAAGCGAAAAAGAAGTGTAACTGAGCAAAAGTTAAGTGCTGATAAAAAAAAATTTGCCAACATGCCATTCTACACACGCAGTGGCAAAGAGAGAATGAGGCCTTCACCTTTCTCTATTAGTGGCAGATCCCAAAAAGTTACCGAGCCTACAATTGGTGCACAACTACTGTTACGCGTCAAAGCCGAGCTGCAAGATAACAGTAAGGCATTAGAGGATAATGTTTGCTCTGATTCACAAATGACACCAATCCCTGTGGAGAGTCCATCCAACAGTGGGATGTCTAATCGTGAGCATTCTGCTGATGTGTGCCTTAATAGCCCGAGTGTAGCCGGTGATACACAAATTGAGGATGCCACTTTGGAATTAGAAGAGGATGAGGGGGAGATTTGTGTAGGCTACGATGGCGCTAATGAGGATGTTGATGAGGATGAGGTTGTTTGTGTAAGTCCTGCACCAGTGGCAGCAGTTCTGGCACGTGACAAGAAAAAGGCCATTGTCATGCCTGGGCATAAAACAAAAAAATCCACTTCTTATGTGTGGAATTATTTCTACCCAAATCCAGACAACAATTGTATAGCCATTTGTAGTGTATGTCAAGCCACAGTCAGTCGAGGGAGGGACCTTAACCATATTGGAACCTCGTCTATGTTACGCTATTTAACGAGAGTTCATGGCAAAGTGTTGGGAAAAGCTGAAAGTTCTTCCAAAAAAATTACAAGCACTCCATCATCAGCTAAGACCCTCCGGTCACCGACAATCCCGACGGCTACAAAATACACCCATCACACCATCCTCATCAATATCCTCAGTAGTGCTCGGAGTTAGCCCGGCATCCCACTTATTAAGGCTGGATGACTCCTGCACTATTATTGATTCCTCTGAAGAAAGCGTTAGTCCCACTGCTGCTGCTGCTGGGGGTGAATAGTCAGCCCAGAGGCAGGTCAAGAAAATGAGCAGTCCTACATTTCAGCAATTAACTGTGAAACAATCATTTGCTGGGGGAAGCAAATATGACAGCAGTCATCCAGTCGCCAAGCGAATCACAGACGCCATGGCTGCAATGTTAGTGTTAGATCTGCGTCCAATCTCCACAATAAACGCAGCTGGTTTTTCACAGTTAATTGAGGTTTTGTGTCCGCGTTACAGAATTTCATCGCGACACCATTTCTCCCATAAAGCAATTCCACAACTATACCAAAAAGTGTGTAAAAATGTAGAGATTGCGCTGAAAAATGCCATTCTGCCCACTGTCCACTTAACCACAGATATGTGGACAAGTGGAAGTGGCCAAACCAAAGACTATATGACTGTGACAGCCCACTGGGTTGGTCATTCACCTTCACCAGCAGGAACAGCAGCAGCATTTACACCACTACGTAACATTTGTCACAGGCAGGCCACTCTTTGTATAACCGGCTTCACTAACAGGCATACAGCTGACAATTTGTTATGCAAACTAAGAGATGTGATTGATACATGGCTTACACCACTTGGACTCTCCCCAGGATATGTCATTTCTGATAACGCCAACAATATAGTGCGAGCATTACAGCTGGGTGATTTCCAACACATTCCCTGTTTTGCTCACACCATCAACTTGGTGGTGCAGAGCTTCCTACGAAGTAACCGTGAGGTGCAGGAGATGCTTTCGGTGGCCCGTAAAATTTCAGGCCATTCAAGGCATTCAGCCACAGCATGTAGGAGATTACAGCAGCTTCAAGAGCAGTTTAACTTGCCCTGCCACCAATTTAAGCAAGAGGTGGTAACTAGGTGGAATTCCATCCTGTACATGCTTCAGAGGATGGAGGAACAGCGCAAAGCCATCCAACCATATTGCACAAGCCATGACATTGGGAAAGGAGGGGGGATGTATTTCACTCTTGCACAGTGGGGAATCCTTTCAGTGCTGTGCAAGGTGCTGAAACCATTTGAAGTTGTGACGTGTGAGGTGAGTGCAGACTCTGCTAGTTTGAGCCAAGTCATTCCTTTAGATAGACTATTGGAAAAGCAGCTTGAGAAACTGAAGGAGGAGCTGAAAGCAAGCAATTCAGCAAAGTATGTTGGCCTTGTCGATCAAGTACTTCATTCGCTTCACAATGATCCTCGAGTTATTAAGATCTTGAACTCGGATCAGTATGTTTTGGCCACTGTGCTTGATCCAAGGTTTAAGACCACATTGAGTCTTTACTTGTAAATGAGCAAAATGTGAACTTTTGCAAGGAGATATTGCTCAGCAAGTTGGCCGCTGAACTGGGCCTCGGCTTGACGATGTGTCCTCCTTCACTTTCTTAAGCTGCTGCTGCTCGTAAAAAATTAAATTTCCCAAAAAGAAGCAGGAAAGATGCAGGGGGCAGACTAGAACAATTTAACATCTGGGCTGGTTTGAAAGATTTTTCAAAAAAATGTGTCACCTTGCCCATAACTCCATCGAATACGAGTATAAATATGCAAAGTATGGTGGAGGATTATTTTCAAGAGGTAATTGATATGGAAATGTCAGACAGTCCCTTTCCTTACTGGGAGGAAAAGCAGGCCATTTGGAAACCCATGTACAAACTTGCTTTGCAATACCTAAGCTGCCCACCCTCCAGTGTGTACTCTGAACGAGTATTCAGTACAGCCGGGACCTTAGTCAGTGATCGCAGTCGAAGGTTACTTCCAAAAAATGTGGAGAAAATGATGTTTATAAAAATGAACTACATCTTCCACGAGGAAGGCCTTCACCATCCAAGACATACAAGCACTGACTGTTCTCTAATGGCGGATTTAAGCGGCGATGAATTGATAGTCTGTGATGATGACATACACACTGATGAGGGTCAGGATGAAGATCCAGATGATGACGATAACATCTTTTTAAAACTTTCTATTTAAGTCCAGGGTGCAATCTACCCCCAAAAAGGAAAGGGACTTGGGGCATTTCCATATCACGTACCGTCTTGAAAGGCTGCTGTTTGGGCAATTTATCCTTAAGGGTAGGGTGTCATACACACAGTGACCCAAAAATGGCTTTCTCCATTTCAATTAATATTGTACAGTCTATAATGGCTGAATTTTTTGGTATTTTCGACAAGTGGAGGGGGGCCTATAGAGACAGAAACCAAACTGGCTTTCTCCATTTCAATTAATATTGTACAGTCTATAACGGCTGAATGTTTTGGTATTTTAGATAAGTGGAGGGGGGCCTATAGAGACAGAAACCAAACTGGCTTTCTCCATTTCAATTAATATTGTAAAGTCTATAACGGCTGAATTTTTTTGGTATTTTTGACAAGTGGAGGGGGCCTATAGAGACAGAAACCAAACTGGCTTTCTCCATTTCAATTAATATTGTACAGTTTATAACAGCTGATTTTTTTGGTATTTTGGACAAGTGGAGGGGGGCCTATAGAGACAGAAAGCAAACTGGCTTTTTCCATTTCTTTACATATTTAACTAGTGTAGGGTGTAATATACATCCAAAGACGATGGCTGCATTGCCAATATGTATAGATGGAGAGGAAGACAATCTGTTTTGTGTGTAGAATTAATGAAGGCCTACCTACCAGGAATTAAACTATTTTTTTGATCATTTATTAGCTTTACAATTAGATTACTTATCTATTAAACAGTTGGAGCACTAAATTTGGTTATTTTAGGCCCAAAAACATTGATTTTCCAACAAAATAGCAAAACAAAACCAACCAAAACCAAAACACGCAATGGCAGCTTTGCAAAACCAAAACCAAAACACGACGGCAATCCAGATCCAAAACCGAATACAAAACCAAAACACGGGGGTCAGTGACCATCTCTAATTTAAACTGAAACTCAAAATCCATTTCTCCATAAATGCCATTGCTTTAAGTCTTTCAGAAATGCTAATATCACATAATAATTTTAAGAAAAAATATGTAGGTTTTTTTTCTTCCAAAATAGTTACCATACAAACTTGAGAGCAAAGTATATATTTTTTTACTTCTAAATCATTTTCATGATCGTGACATAAACACTTACAGGAAGGAATTATATGACATGTTAAATATAAGGGAGGAATTATGAAGCAGCATTTTAGGGCTCAATGTGCAGATATAATTCAGCATAATTTCAGTTTTGTTTTATGTTTTTCATTACTGCATGCAAATTAATTGCATGAAATTATTTTGGTTTTTGATTAATAGTTCTAAAAAAGCATTGTGTACTGCCAACATATTTAATATGGGTTGGCAGAAAAGTTACTGCCAACACTGCCTCCCATGTGCAATAGAAACAGCATTACAAAGCACACAATCCACCTACCTAACTTATACAGCAAGCATGTCTTTGGAATAACTAACAAATGTTGAGTTATCTACATTTCAAATACTTTGTTTGAAATAATACTTCCTCATAGATCCTGATATACCATCTGTCTTGGAGGTTTACTGCTGCCTTAAAACATGCTCTTTTGATTTTAAACACTTGTTTTTCCACTTGAAAGAAAACAGCTTTCATTTCAAATTGCCTTATATTTAAAAATATATGTAATAGTAACAAGAGGACCATGGACAAAATCAAGTTAAGACTGTGTAGTAATAAAGTGGATAATACAGAACACATATGAAAGCGAGTAAACAGGTGGTATTGTCTCCATAGCAACCAATTAGATTCTGTCAATTTGTGGTGCAGTTTGGAAAATGAAAGCAAACACCTGAGAAGGATGCTATGGCATGCTTGCCTACTTTTAAAACCTCCCCTGAGTAGAGATCATGTGACAATTGTCGGAGGAGGCTTGGTGTCATCATCGCATCACCATGGCCTCACTCCCTGCTATAAAATGCCGAAATTCACGGCAATGCCTACACTTCCGGGAGTCCAAGAGGACTGCCCGAATTTGGGAACCTCACGGAAATTCCAGGAGAGTAGGCAAGTATGTGCTATGGGCAACACCCATTTTTGGACCACTTTTAAATGTCCCTGTTACGTCCGGCTGATCACGGCGATCGTTCCGGTGCTATACTTTCGGGTAGCGCTGCCGCGATCACGTGACCTGAGAGGCGGGGAATTCAAACTTCCCCATTATTTAGTCTTCACTCTGACACTCTCCTGTGTCAGATCAACAAGTGTTCTTAGCATCTGGCTGCTCCTGATCCCTGTGCACTTCTCCCTGTGAAGATTGGCTGACTTTCTGTGTACCGACCCGGATTGTCTATTTAACCCTGCATCTGCTGAATCCCTGGCAACACACACTGGCTGACCTTCTGTGTACCGAACCGGCTACAATTGCTGACTCCTCTCGTGTTTGTGTCCTCGTGCCTCTCTACTAGACAGCAAGGTACGTCTGGCTTCCTACTTCTTACAGTTAAGCTGTTTAATATCCAGCTAGACGAGGCCTTTTACTGTGTTCCCAGAGCCATTCACCCTATTACTTCCACTTCTGTATTTGTCTGAGAGGCATATTGGTGTCAGTAGTTGAGAGGGGGTACTGGCGCTGAATTGCTGTTTGGAGGCTTCTGGGGTAACTCTTTGGTAAGTTAGCTCTCAATTTAAAAACACATATGTATGGACCAAATATATGGGACTCTCACTGTTTAGAGTTAGGACCACGCTATTAGCAAAAGTGCCTTGGAGTGGCGGGTGGCTTTAACATACATTTGCAAATGTGTGCAACTAAGACTTTTGCATTTTTATCTACAATAGAAATGACAGGTCTTTTGCTGGCTATAGGAGTGTGCTGGGGGGAAATTTTGTGTGTTTGTTCCTTTTAGGATAACCCCACCCTTTCAAGCACCTGCTATAGCCTATAAATTGCTTGAGCAGCTTCCACTTCTGTATTTGTGTGAGAGGCATGTTGGTGTCAGTAGCTAAGAGGGGTTACTGGCGCTGAATTGCTGTTTGAAGGCTTCTGGGGTACCTCTTTGGTAAGCTAGCTCTCAATTTAAAAACACATATGTATGGCCCAAATATATGTGACTCTCACTGTTTAGAGTTAGGACCACCCTATTAGCAAAAGCACCGTGGAGTGGCGGGTGACTTTAACATACATTTGCAAATGTGTGCATTTAAGACTTTTGCATTTTTATCTACAGTAGAAATGGCAGGTCTTTTGCTGGCTATAGCAGTGTGCTGGGGGAAAATTTTGTACGATAGAAAGGTGTAAGAACACACGGTGCATCACCCATGCTGACCCCTGCCATCACAAAAGCACGTACAATGGGCACGTGAGTGTCAGAACTGAACCATGGGGCAATGGAAGAAAGTGACTCACATTTTCATTTACTTCATGTGAACAGTCGGGTGCGTGTGCCTCGTTTACCTGGCGAAGAGATAGCAACAGGATGCATTATGGGAAGAAAGCAAGCCTGTCAATGCAGTGTGATGCTCTGTGCAATGTTCAGCTGGGAAACATTGGGTCCTGGCATTCATGTGGATGTTACCACCTACCCAAACATTGTTGCAGACCAAGTACACCCCTTCCATGGCAATGGTGTTCCCTGACGGCAGTGGCCTCGTTCAGCACGATAATGCGTCTCACCACTCTGCAGAAATTGTTCAGGAATGGTTTCAGGAACAGGATAAAGACTTCAAGATGTTAACTTGACCGCCAAATATCCCAGATCTCAATCTGATGGGCATCTGTGGGATGTGCTGGAAAAATAAGTCAGAACTATGGAGCTGTTTTGTAGGCACAAGGGGGATCTACAGAATATTAAGCAGGTGAGTTTAATGTCGTGGATGATCGGTATATATTGATGATATGTACATAAGGCTAAACATTTAATGGATAAAAATATGAATTGATCAATAATCAGCGCGTTACACACAGTTGCAGCTAAAAAATTCCCAAACAACTGTACAACGGTTGTAAATTCAAATAGATAACAAACGTAATAGGGGGTTCTTTCAGCGCTACTGAATTCTCTTTAACCAAGAAAGGTGAGAAACCATAATTGGATATCATAGATAACCCAATAGCTATAAGTAAAAATACTTGCAGCAAAAGTTCATAAATAAATTAATTCCCACGCTGGTCTATATTTTCCATTCTCACATGAGTAGAGGGACACAATCAGAATTGCCAGACAGCCCATTCTTAATATGGCAATAAACTTACAATTATAACTCTGTCAGCGTTCCAATAGCAGGTACTTGTGTGGAAAACCCGAATATAATCACTCATCAATTCACGTGTGGGTCAGATGTATAGCTGTCAATCAGGATCCACGTAACAGAAAATTAATTAGAGGGATACGACCTCACTTCCTCTCATAGCCATGAGACGTGAGCATGATATAAATAAAAAAATTAAAATATCTAGTGTAGTATATCAAAACAATAAATTTAACATAAATAAAGCATGTATAAAAATCACATGAGACAGAAAATGTGTTTGCCCGTACCAGATAACAGGTAAGGATTCACATTGGATTGATAGAAATCGTCCTGGAACTAAACCCAAAGGAAGCCTCCACAGAGATGTTAGATTACGGAACTGGTCTGCCAATATTTCTGTCCTCCAAGCCACCGACGCGTTTCGACTTCAAAGATTCTTTTTCAAGGTGATTAAGTAATTAATACATACAAAACTGAGGTCCTATATATACCTCTAGCAGATGCACATGTGACTCACTTAAAAAATACAATCGTAAAATATACAAAGTAATAAGTATCTATACATAAATCCAAATAGTATAGTTTATACATACACATGTAGTTATATTTATATCCGATAGAAATCAGAATAAAAAACATAATCACTAAACTTGCGATCCTTGCGGGATCCTATAACCAAACCTCACTACAAGGTTGACGCATGCACAAAAAAATAGAACGCGATCCTCTATATTTATACAATGTATCTCTTTCACAACAAAAAATTGCTGTGAAAGGATACAATCCAATAAAGGCTATAACAACCTTTTATTTATGAAGAAATAATTTGAGGGTTCTATTAGACGGATAGAAATACATAACATAAGAATCATGAACACAAAATAGATGGTAACAACCAATAAGTACATAGAGGTACATGAAATCCTTATTGTTATTTTCTTCTTAACAATTCAATTAATGATGTTCCTTCGGATAGAATATAGGCTCAGATATATGGGAAAAAAGGGGAGAAGCAAAAAAAGAAAAAACAAGTTAAAAAATGCTATAAAAAACATTTCAATTCAAAGTCTTTATTAAGACCCTCCGGTATTAAACATTTCAAGTAAAAGATTGTTATAGCCTTTATTAGATTGGATCCTTTCACTGCAAATTTTTGTTGTGAAAGAGATACATTGTATAAATATAGAGGATCGCATTCCATTTTTTTTGCGCATGCGCCAACCTTGTAGTGAGGCTTGGTTATAGGATCCCGCTTAACTGTGGGAAGACGTGGAACACTGGACATAAGGTAGGTGATGGCTGCTGTTAATACTGTTAATGTAATGAGGAGACAAAAGCTATATTTGATACCATAGTTTCCCAAAGAGAAATAAGAAGTAATAAAACCCCCAATTATCATTTCTGTAGACATGGAAATAAACACAAGAGATTTCTAATTTATTACAGAGATCACATACAAGTATTATAGTTCTTAAAAATAACTTTGAACAGATATGTCATAAAAGAAAAGGCATAGTTAGTATTCTTAGGGAATTCTATAAAATGTTATATAAGCCAAGATATGGACACAAAAATACATTTGTGGAATAATATTAAATGACCGAAGATAGGGTGCACCCAGCTGAACCTTTATCTGCACACATTCTGTACAAATACAACTAAAGTTTTAAATCCATTTAAAGCCACGCAACTGGATGGCCCTAAAGGACAATTATTCTAAATCTTGCAGAAACTGGAGTATAATAAAATGCCTTCTCTTTTTAATTCGACCTACAAAAAGTCCTTCTCAAGAAAGAAAGACATCCGTATTTGCCACATTGATCTTCCTCTTGAATGTGGAATATAAAATATTATATGACTGGTTAAAAAAAATGCTTCAGATCATCCACAGACTTTATTTGGGACAGGAATTTAGTGGCCAGTGAAATAAGTCTTAGTGGTTCTGGAGAATTTTAATGTAACAAAATATCCTAGCACCAGTCTATATCTGTCTATAGATGTAGAGGAGGCGTTTGATTAGGGAACCTGGTATCATTTATTTGCAATATTGAAGTTTTGCCTTTTGATTTAAGAATTAATGCAATTTATAAAAATTATATATCCCTCCCCCCCATAACTCAAGTGATGGTAAATGAGTTTTTCTCTGCCCCATTCCAGATATTCAGAGGCTTGAGCCAGGGATGCCCATTGTCTTTTGCTTTGTTCACCCTTGCGGCCAAATCCTAATTTTTACTGCCATTAAAGTGAGAGGTCAGAAATGTATCTGATGATATGTTATTATTTATTTCCAAGCATAATACCTGACATTATGACAACAATGAACAGTTTCACTTCTTTTTCACGTTATAAGATTAATCTGATCTATTCCCTTTATCAGGAGCATTTAAATTAACCCTTCATAAATTAAACATATTCCAATTTGTGTTTCGCCCAACTCTACAGGATTTATATAAATTTAATTTCAATCCTATTAAACAAATTATTTCAATTTCAATTCTATTATACAAATTATTTATAAATTCTTTATTGGGCAGAAATTTGGGGTCTGATTCATTAAGGATCTTAACTTAAGAAACTTCTTATTTCTGTCTCCTGGACAAAACCATGTTACAATGCAAGGGGTGCAAATTAGTATTCTGTTTTGCATATAAGTTAAATACTGACAGTTTTTTCATGTAGCACACAAATACTTGATAGCTTATTTGTACACTGAAATGTAAAGTTGATATTTGTGTGCTACATGAAAAATAGAGATGGTCACTGACCCCCGTGTTTTGGTTTTGGATCTGGACTACCTTCGGGTTTTGGTTTCAGTTTTGGTTTTGGCAAAACCACCCTTGCGTGTTTTGGTTTTGGTTTTGTTTGGTTTTGTTTTGCAATTTTGTTTAAAAATAATTTTTTTGGGCCTAAATTAACCTAATTTAGTGCTCCACCTGTTTCTTGGATAAGTAAGGTAATTTTAAAGCTAATAAATTTAGGGGAAAAAAACTGCACACAAACCTGATTGTCTTCCTCTCCATCTTAGCCTATTGGCAATGCAGCCATCATCTTTGGATGTATATTACACCCTACACTTATAGTTAAATATATAAAGAAATGGACAACGGCAGTTTGGTTTCTGTCTGCATCAGCCCTCTTTCCCCCTGCACTTGTAGTAAAATAGAAAAAAAACAGCCGGTATAGACTGTACAATAAAAATAGAAATTGACAAAAGCAGTTTGGTGTCTGTCTGTCAAAGCCGTAACTAGGGAGGTGCGGGCGGTGCCATCGCCCAGGGCGCAAGCCCTGGGGGACGCAGCCGCCTGACACCTGCCTCTATGCCCAAGGTGAATCGCTCCACACTGTGCCCTACCACATCTCTAATAAATGAGTTGTTGCTTGTAGGGGAAGCTGGCGAGCTTCCCCCACAAGCATCAACTCATTCCCGGCATCAGTAGCAGTCATCGAAAGCAGGACATCCCTTGTGAAAGTCATGTGATTGGTCGGGACTCTAAACACAGGATACTGACAACAGGAAGTAGCGTGCGTTCCAAAGTGGAACGCACGCCACCGCCGGACTGCAGAGCTACTTCATTGCCAGCCTTCACTACCGCTGACACGTTTAGCATTGACATCTAGTCAAGAGGATTTTCATGATACCTACACAGCAAGTATATCAGCGGACAGTGCATCCAGCTGAACAAAGATTGTGACATTCTATTTTATTACTTACCAATTTTGTTTAGTTTTTCTTCTTTATTTCATACCTGGCATGCGCAGGCTGTTTTTTTTATATGTTTTTTATATGGTTTTTTATATGGATTTTCTATATGGGCTACATTGACCCCGTGGATTTATGTTAAGGATTCCTTGGACACTTATAACAAGCCCTATCCTTTTTATTTTACCTATTGTTTATTTTTGTCTTCAGTGGTTTATATGGTTTAATACATACCTCAATATTGTCCTCATTTAGAAATAAATTTATATTTGTATGATTATAATTCATTTGCATTCATAATTTTAATTGATCCCATTTGACATACAGATAATGTTTATTTATTATTCCATATGTGCATTTTCATGACATTTATTGCTTTACGTTTTTAGACCTGCCATATTATCTGTGTTTAGCGCTGGTATTTGCTCTCCTTTAATTTATCTAGGTAGGTTAGGATCACTTGCCATATATCAACCTGCTTCATAGATATTATTATTTGGTTAGTGCGCAGTTCTTCTTTTTGTTTTAACCGAAAGTACAAAATGCTGTATTTGTCTGTATTTGTATAAGTACAAATACAGACAGCATTTGATTTATATATTATTATCCATATTATAATGATTTATATAAGTATATATTATCTATATGGATATATCAATATAGATATAAATATATATATATATATATATATATATATATATATATATATATATATATACACACACACATTTGGCTTATCGTGCATTTGCAAATATGTGTAACGGAACTCTTTCAGTAAAGTGCCAACCACACCCCCTCATTAGGCTGGACACACCCACTCGGCAAATGTCACTCTCGCCCAGGGCACTAAAATGTCTAGTTACGGCACTGCTGTCTGTATAGCCCGCCCCCCTCCACTTGTAGTTAAATAGAAAAGAAGCAGCATCCATAGACTGTACTATATAAAATGAAAAGGACAAAGGCAGTTTGGTGGCTGTCTGTATCAGACCCCTTCTCCACTAGTAGTAAAATAGAAAACAATTCAGCCGGTATAGACTGTACAATAGAAATAGAAATGGACAAAAGCAGTTTGGTTTCTGTCTGTATCAGACCCCCTCTCCACTAGTAGTAAAATAGAAAACAATTCAGCCGGTATAGACTGTACAATAGAAATAGAAATGGACAAAGGCAGTTTGGTGTCTGTCTGTATCAGACCTCCCCCTCCACTTGTAGTTAAATAGAAAAAATTCAGCCGGTATAGACTGTACAACATAAATAGAAATGGACAAAGGCAGTTTGGTGTCTGTCTGTGTATGACACCCTACCCTTATCGTGAAATTGACAAAACAGCAGCCTTTCAAGACTGTACGTGATATAGAAATGCCCCAAGTCCCTTTCCTATTTGGGGGTAGATTGCACCCTACACTTATACTTATACTTTTTTTTTCTTGGGTGTGTTTTTTTCCCCTGATTTAAAAAGGCGATGTACTTTTACATAGGCTTTACCCAATGACGTACAGGGAAGACTACCATCAGGACTGGTGCCAGCACCTGCTCGCTGATCCTGCTCATATGTGGACTGCTTTGAATCCATTTTAATGAGCCCAAAGCACTTGTAGTGCAAAATATTAAATAGATAGTGCTGCTAGATAAGACTTTCAACACCAGAAAAATTGTAGTTTCACACTGGGGAATATGGGACACCCCAAAGCACTTGTAGTGCAAAATATTCAATAGATAGTGCTGCTAGATAATACTTTCTGCAGCCAGAAAATAGTTTCTGTAGGAGGGAATATGACACTCCAAACAGTTGGTAATGTTTGCAAAAATGCCTCTATGCTCCTCTCTTATTGCTATAACAATTGCTAGAAGAATTGCAATAAGAATTGCTCTGTCCCTGCTTTAATGTTCCCTGCTCTAATGTTGCCTGAGACTTAACCCTGCTCTCTCCCTCTGTCAAATGGCGATGGATTGCTGTGGAGGCTGGTATTTATGGATTTCAAATATCGCGAGAACCGAGCTCCGAGATCTGACGACGTCACAATGACGTTTTGCCTCCATTTAGAATCCGAATTGGCGCCAGAGAACCGAGCCTGCTCGGCTCGATACTTGGATAGGTAAAGTTCGGCCGGGTTCGGATCTCGGGGAACCGAGCCCCCCATCTCTAATGAAAAAACAGTCAGTATTTAACTTATGTGCAAAACAGAATACTAATTTGCACCCCTTGCATTGTAACATGGTTTTGTCCAGGAGACTGAAATAAGAAGTATCTTAAGTTAGGATCCTTAATGAATCAGGCCCTTGGTCTTTAAATCCATTGTATTCCCAAAGTTTTAAACCTAATATACAACTGTTACCTGCTACCTATGAGATTAACACAATAAAATATAAAGGAGCACACTAGAGCACTTCTGTCTTTTTTTGTGGAAAGGGAAAAACCTAGGATATCATATAACAAGTTGCAATCTTATAGATCACAGGATAGGATTAGATTTATATATATATATATATATATATATATATATATATATATATATACATACACACACACTTTCTCTCATTTGGCGCTGTCCAAGATTATTGTGGAGTGGTTTAATGCCACTGAGTGTTGCACTGACCTGCAACTTGAATATGAGCTATTAAGACGTATTTCTCCAGCAGTCCTTTTGCATTTTTTAAGAACAACAAAACTACAGCGCACAGCAAGTCCACGGAAAGTATAAGTAACAAATGAAGTTTAAATGAAACCACATATGTGCAAAATGCAACCAAATATAACATCAATGTAAAAATCCTGCGTACGCCCCTTCCCCCCTGCATTATCTCCACACTCTGTACCCCCTGCATCATCTCCACACTCTGTGCCCCCCTGCATCATCTCCACACTCTGTGCCCCCTCTGCATACACACACTCTGTGCCCCCTCTACATACACACACTCTGTGCCCCCTGCATCCATACACTCTGTGCCCCCTGCATTCACTCACTCTGCCCCCCTGCATCCTCGCTGTGACCCCTCTGCATCCTCGCTGTGCCCTTCTACATCCTCGCTCTGCCCTCTCTGCCCCCTCTGCATCCACACATTGCCCCCCTGCATCCTCGCTGTACCCCTCTGCATCCCGCCATGGCCAGGAAGAGAGAAAAAAACAAAAAACTTACCAATTCGGCGGCGCCCAGGACCTAACATCCTCCTCTCTCTTGCCATTTGTCACTGAATGTCGGACGTGAGGACGTCACGCCCAACATTCAGTGAGAAACGAGGAGGGAGGAGGATGCCGGGTCCCGGGCGCCGCCGGATTGATACGTTTTTTCTGTTTTTGCTTTTTTTTCCTTCTTCCTGTCCACGGCACCCCTGTGACAGCACAGCGGCGCACAGTTTGGGATCCTAGGGATTAGGGTGTAAGCTCTTAACTGTTGGTCACATGATACAACAGATAATAGTCGCAGGCAGAATCTTCAAGCAGTGATGGTTTATTGCTTAAGAGTGCTGACAAGGACCTTTACACACCAGTTTAAGGTACTGGCGATCATCCAGAAGTCAGATGGAAAATGATACATTACATGGTCAAACAGAGCTCCCTTTTATACAGATTCTGACACACATGATGTCAGGGGGTAACCCAGCCCCCTGATCCGTCCAGGCCCCGAAACGTCTGATATCACATCAGAGGATTTAACATTATAATGTGATATTTCTCTAGACGTGGAGTTAACGCAATTTAATTTACCAAATTCACATAAATCTATGGCTTCCTAAAATGTGATGTTAGCATTATTCATGTAGTTTGTCTATCTTTTTACAAGAAACTACCCCCTTCCTGGGCTTTCTGGCTGAAAAGGCCTGTTAGCTACTGAGATGAAAAGGTCTAATTAACATGAGATTAACATGGGGTCCTTTCTTCAGAAAGCTGCAAAAACACATTTCCTTCATGCACACATGCCTATTGCATCAGGAATCAGTACATTTCTAATACAAAAAAGATAACACAGTATCAAAATCACTACATCTGCAATTATATAAATTAGCGCACTGCGCCAATAGTTTAAATATATTTATACAATAAGTTATTTATAAGTGATCCAGCCGCAGGTATATATTTGGAATGCAAGTCCTCACAAGCTGATTTTATACATTGTGTTTGGTCATGCCGAAAATTAAAGAAATACTGAAATAAAGTTCTGAATTTTATAAATCAGATTGATCTGTCAAGAGATCCTATAACGCTCTTGCACTTTGTTTTCAGCCAATGTAAAGAATACTTTCCGATTCAAAATACCTTAGCTGTTTTTCTTAGCATGGTTAAGTAGAAATACGTTGGTATTGGATTTTCCCTAAGCCCCCATGCCAGAGTGCACTAAAACCCAATATAATAAAGGATATCCAGTGTTATAGGGAGATTGCAGTGATTGGTATTGAAAAGGGGGTAATAAGGTTGAACAATATTAGAATCTTATTTGGGTTCACTAGGGGAGCCTCTCTGCGCATGATTGCTGTGGATATGTGACAACACCAGGTGGGTCCTGCTCAGAGTCATGTGATGTTCTATTTAAGTTTTCTTTTTAATTTTAAGCTCATTTTTTATTATTTGTATCCATTTATATTAACTGTATTACTTTCAAGCTCTATGGTTGATAACTGGTCACTGTTCTAACTTTATCTCTCTGATCCTGCGTTATGTATATCTAAATGATGTAATGATAACATAGCTATATGATTGTGTAATAATGTTTTTCTACCTTGTGAAAGTATGGCTTTTAATCCACGCAACATTATAAACCTTAATGAAAAGAGACTGAAAAAAGTTGATACAAGAAGGTAGTATAATAAATCATCAGGGCTTTTAAGCTGTTGATCAAATGTTTTTGTTTTTTTTCAGTTTACATTTATTTTTATAAATAATTAATAGTGCTTCTTCTATAAACACACATTTAAAACCATCCAGAGGCCGGGGAATACACAATATAAAGCAAGTGGTACTAAAGATCTTAAGTAAAGTATCTATGAAGACACATTAACATGTGGGAGTATATTAAGTTTTCAGTATTTTTATGCTGACTGAAATAATAATTGCATACGTGGGCACAAAATCTAGAGGGATTGAAAGCATTTGCTTAGAGTACTTTCAAAAAACAAGTCTTCATAATGAATCATTACTGAAACGTAATTTTTGAAACAGCTAACTAAAAATATATAGTATAGAGCGGATTACATAAAATAGGGTGTTGTATCATGCTTATCAAATAGCCAAATAGGCACACATTTAATAAACCAGTCTACTTCATAATACATTCGGGTACACATGTATATGCTTTACTATGTAAATAGGTAGTTGCACTGAATATTAAGTACTACCTTAATATAGTTTAGTGAAAACTAACTGTGTAGTCAGTCAAAAAAATAGATCAGAAGTACACAGCAATTTTATGTACAATTTCTATATTATCAGTATAGTATCAGTTTTTTTTATATTGCTGGGTTTTAATGAATATTTCACAGTAATAACCAATATCTAAACAAAAATAATTAAGGTTAAGTTTTAATATTGGTATATGTCAAGCAGTGCCTCACACAACTAAACTCTTTTCTTGTTCTGAAATATAACAATTTATTTAGTGATGGCACCTCCAAAATATTTAATTTAGAGGATTATTTCCCTCAAAAAGAAAATATATAGTAGGCGTTTTGCTTGGGTAATAGCACAGTTGGCTACTCTCCCGGAATGTCCGAGACACTCCCGAATTTCAGGGAGTCCTCCCGGACTCCAGGGAGAGCAGGCTAAGCTCCCAGTACCTAAAGACCAAAGTAGTAAAGTGGCGTGCGCGGGGCTTGTGACGCGAATCGTGCGTCATCTTGGCCCCGACCCCTCCTGCAATTGGTCAGAAAAGGTGCTTGCCGTTTAGGGGGCGGGGCCATGTGACCCGATCCACCGAGACCCACCCCCAAAATGGCCACCTCCCCCCATCTCCGGTAGCATGCCTTGCCAAAGTTGGCAAGTATGGGTAATAGCTGGAGCAGTTATTTCTCTGTACCGTGAACGTGTCCTGCCAGTCCTGTCTGTCTCCCAGTCATGTCAATAGCCTCTGCACAAGCTATATCAGGGCCGTCTCTTCCATTGGGCATGATGGGCAGGTGCCCAGGGGCCCTGCAGGCAAGGGGGCCCGTCCGAATCCTAAAAAAAAAAAAAAAAAAAAAAAATTATTTTTTTTATTTTTTAAATACTTACCTTGCGGTCACATCAGCGGTGATCCGGCTCCCTCCCTGGTCCCCTCTTCCGTGCTGTGCTCGCAGTGAATGCTGGGCGTGATGTCACGCCCAGCATTCACTGCAACCACAGCACGGAAGAGGGCAGAAGAGACTCAGCGACGCGGAAAAAAGAAGAGGATCGGACTTAAGGTAAGTTAAGGGGGCCCCTATATATATATATATATATATATATGTAAAACAAAAGTGATTATATATATAATCACGTTTTTTTTTTACATACAAATATATTTCTTTTACACACACACACACACTATTTATATATATATATATATATATATATATATATATATATATATATAAATATATATATTTTATTTTTTTAGGGGCCCGGTACACTGCATTGCCCGGGGGCCCATAAAGTAGTTAAGGTGGCCCTGAGCTATATTGCTTTTATGATGCAGAGTAACAGTCCACCACTAACCACGTTGTGTGTGAGCTTTTTTTAAGTTATGTCAATTATGTGTAAGTAACATTAGTAAGTAATATTGACTGTGATTGTAAAATTGTAAGTTTAAAGTATTTACTCTGTATAGAAACGTGTAATAACCATGGTGTCATACTTAACAACTATGAGCCACAACTGTGGGCCTGATTCTTCAAGGAACAAAAAAGGGCGGACTGGGGCGGGGACTGGGCGTATGCACGAAGTCAATGTACAGTAAGTGCGTGCCAAGTTCAGGCAAATGCAGCAGCGTCCGATTCAAGCTTTGAGCATCTCAGAGGTACGTGTTCATCTGTCGTATCATAAGCACCAGCTACAGGTCGGGTGTAAGTGCAGATTACTAGTGATGACTGCTGTGTATATATGCTAGACCATGTGATTGCAACTGTAAAAATGTATTTTATGTACAGTACATAGTCATAACATCCCAACTTGTTTGTAAAAATTAAAAAAACTATTTTTTTATGTTTTGTCATTAATGCCTATATTATTATCAGGTTACATTAATTTAATTCTTGTTTTTCTGTGTGTTTTGGGACTTTATACTGGATATATCCTGCATGGTGTTGTCTGTTACAGCAGAGCAGACATAGATCCGTATTCAACAGACATTCCTAGTTGAATACAGATGTGTGTATACCCCATTTATTTGCATTTTAAAAAAGCACAATTTATGTTTGTTTTGCGTGTGCGTGTCTTAATGAATCCGGCCCTATGTGAATAACAACGCTTTGAGACTCAACTTTACTTAGGTTATTTCATACCTGCCGACTTTCTTCAGCTCCCTTCTGGGAGCCAGCCAGTGGAGGGGGGCGTGAGGGGGGCAGGACAGCCAAAATCACGTCATTCACCGGGAATCGCGGCGTTTGGGATCTAATTCTGCCCACTTCACTAGGAAGTGGGGTACTTCCTAGTGAAGTGGGCAGAATTCGGGAGTTTGCCACACTCGCCCGGGAGTCCGGGAGACTCTTGCAAAATGCAGGAGTCTCCCGGACATTCCGGGAGAGTTGGCAAGTATGGGTTATTTAGGTAAAAGAATTTCAGTACAGAAAAGTGTCTGCTTCAGGTTTATTGCAGAAGTTTTTCTTTGTTTTGTTCTGAAATCAAGGATTCAGAAAACTCCCTGAAGAAATTCAGAGTTTGCCCTGCAAAGCTATAAGTGTCACAAAATATCAAAGTTAGCAGAAAACACAATGTGGATACTATTCATATTGATTTAGAATGAAAATGAGACATTTTTGAAGCAATTGATAAGTTTTCCATACCTATATGTATCAGAATCATAGAGGTATACATTTATCAGGGCTTAGCTAAAATGGAGAGACAGTTGAATGTTTTACAGGTCACATTAGCTAAATCTGAATCAGACTATATTATTACTTAATTTTGATGAAAACTACTCTCTAAAAAAAAGCTGGGCAACAGCCATTTCTTCTGCCAGAAGAAACAGTAGAAGTTTAAACTTCAGCGATCCAACACTTCAAGAGCTCTGACTGGATAACTGCTGCAGCAGCCAACCACCCTACCAATCTGTGTTTTAACATTATTATCCTTAATTTACAGGGTCTGATTATTCAATTAGCAAGGCTTTTTTTTTGGGGGGGGGCACAAAAAGTTTTGGGGGAGCAAAATTGTGACAGGGAAAGTTATAAACTGAAATTAATTTTAAAATATAAGAGAATATTTTTTCTCCAAAGTAAAAAGGAAATATGAAAGGAAAATGTAAAGACTGAAGACAATGAGTCATCATTGGGCGAGCACTTGAGTATAAGTGAGTAGGAGATACAAGGATGGTGACAGGTGGAGGTGTGACAGCCCCCTCCATCATAATCAGTAACACTCGTTCATGCCTGAAACTGCTATACAGTTCTGATTTTAATGAAAACAAAATGAGTGACAAAGATTTCCATGACCCTTTTATAAAGCAAAGTGGAACTTAGTATCAAAACCAAGGCAATATAAACATTGGTGTGTGTGTGTGTGTGTGTGTGTGTGTGTGTGTGTGTGTGTGTGTGTGTGTGTGTGTGTGTGTTTTGGATGGGAGGGGGGCATGCAGGTTGTCGGTTGAAGGATTTTACATTAAGGATTAATTTGTTTTTAACCTATCGTGTATTAGCCTCGCGTGGAAGGTGAGGGAGCCCTATGAGCATATTAGCCAAGGGCGGCCTGAAACAAGGACCTGTTTATTTATATTGTAGATATAAGATTGTTTAATCATTCACATTGGTCCCTGCTAACCACTGTGACACCTGTTTTTCTTTACCTCAAAGATGGAATAAAATAATCAGGGGAGTTATTGTCCGTGCTGTCCTTGTGTATCTGATAGGTAAGTGGTTAACAAATTGCTGCCTTTTAGGGGGATCCATTCTGAAGGGGAATCCAATACCCTTGATAATATAGTATGAAAATAAAGGAAAATTACACTTCCTAGGTGCAATGTGATAAATTGTTTTGGTAGCGTAATGTTAGGGGTGCTGATCCTGGTGTTCATGTGACAAATAACTTTACTTAAGACCTTATTAGATGCAAATAAAATAAAAAGGTACAAGATAAATTGTAATCATGTAACCCAGTTTTTATTATTTATTTATTTATTAGTTTCTGATTAGAAGGATTAATAGATCTGCCTATGAGTGTCCCAAATTAAGGTAGTTCAGTTTGTTACTCAACTATCATTAGAGTGCATTCTTTTAAGTATAATCACATGGTAGTTCTCTGTAAAATGGTATCACAGTCATGGGCATATTAGTACATAGGGTACACCCACATGCAGCCTCCATTGATGTCCTGGGTATTGTAGGTTCCTAGGTTGGATCCCTTGTCTGTCCTCTCTATCCTTCACAGAAGGAGGTCCTTTATTTGAGTTTCAGATTGGTGTGTACCTTCTCCAAGACTCCTATAATGTTTACTGGGATCCAGAGTCAGTTGAACTCCATGAGGAAAATGTATTAATCTGTGATTTTTGTAAATTGCCGATATTCAGCGACCTTGCCAGACACATTTAAAACGGCAATGTGTTTAAAGACAAACCTTGCCTTTAAACACATTGCCATTTTAAATTTTCATGGCAAAGTCGTCAAACATTGGCAACTTCAAACAATTGCAGATTAATACATTTAACCCCAAGGCCTATAATCAGAGATGTACTTGCTGGTGGGTATTTAAGGGAGACTGTCAGTGAAGCTAGCCTCTCAAATAAGGGCTCAGTTAAGCCTGTGTAAGATAGCTGGAAGAAATACAAAAACTGTCAGTGAAAAGGCTGGTTGTACACATTTTATGTCAGCTCAAAGAGAGTAGCTCTTCAGTTGTCGGACATGGGAAGTATGTTGTTTTAACTAGCGCTTGGGCAGGAAGCGAACAGGTTGATAACTGCTCCGATGAATACATTGATGGTGTAGTCAGCACACAAACTCTATCCTAATCATCTATGTTGGGGGTCCTAAGGAGTTGCTGTACCAGGGCCCGAGATTTCTCTTGGAGGCCTTGAGCAGTTCTGTGCGAAAAAAACAGGTTGTTAATGAGAGAAGTCAGAGAATAATGGGCAGACTGATTCAAGCTTACAGGAACGCGACAGTAACTAAAATAACCATGTGTTATCACAGTTGTATGCAGAAGAGCCTCACTGAATGCCCAGCACATTGAACATTGAAGTGGGTGGTCTACAGCAGCAGAAGACCACACCGTGCTCCATTCCTGTTAGCTAAGAACAGGAAACTGAGGCTACAGTGGACAAATGGTCACCAAAACTGGACAATTGAATTATGGAAAAATATGACCAGGTTAGATAAATCTCAATTTCTGCTGTGACATGTAGATGGTAGGATCAGAAATTGGCATAAACAAAATGAATCCATGGATCCATCCTGCCTTGTGTCAACAGTGGTGGTGCTGCGCAATAAAAGTCTCAATAATTTGGGCACCAGACCCAGGGGCGCACGGAGGATTTTTAAGGGGGGGGGTTTCCCCTCAACCCTCAAAAAAAAAAAAAAAAGTGCAGCAGCTCCGTTTCGGCAACACTGTACTATACAGCAGCCGCGGCGCTGTCAAAGAAGTGTCCGCGGCAGTGTTGTATACAATACAGCACCGCCGCGGACGCTTCTTTGACAGCACCGCGACTGCTGTATAGTACAGTGCCGCTATGTAGGGCACTTTTTAGCGGAGGGGAGGGGTTTCTGGAGACCCAGAAACCCCCCCTGCTTGTGCCACTGAGACCGTCTCTATATATCAAAATAAACTATTTATTTAAACATCTTCTTCACTCCACCACAATACATGGTTTCAAAGAGATAAAGAAAATATATACAGCTCCTTACAGTCTCCTGCACAGTTCTTAAATGGGCAATACAAATATCGTTGCAAGTATATTTCCTTACTCCTGCTGTACACATTTTAAACTGCTGTAGTCACAGTCACAAGTTAACATTTCAGTTGCATAGCATCTGTATCACAATACATACCAGGTTTTCATGGTCATAGTAATTCCACAGCTACTCCCAGTCCAGCCACTACCTGTTCCATTTTTTCAGGCACACTCAGGCTATCTGCTCCTATTTAAAACACATGCAAGCTACTGCATTTCAGTGTAGCTTCTCTCCACTGCAGTTCAGTGCACTCTCACCTCCTGCTCACCCCTCCTCTGCTGGGATGATATCACACATTTGCTTTGGTAGGTTCTGACACTCTATCACTAGTGTACTCTCAGCCATACACACCCCTCCTCTCTGGGGATAATATTAATTGGGCTTTGTCACCTCTTATATGCAGCTTTCAGCCCATCTTGAGTCACATACATAACTGTATCTCTGCAGCAAAACCTCTCTCTAGGGTCTTTTTTCCCTCTGAGCCCTCTGCTACTCAGGGCTCTTTAGTGCTGACAGTGTGCTGCCTGCAGCACTCCACTCTCTCTGGGGTCCCTTGATTTATTATTTTGGGGGTTCTTCCCCCTTTTACAGCTTACTCAACTTGCCCCTCATGGCAGCTGCCACGTACCTGCTCACAGGTAATGCCCCACTGTTTCGGGACCCTGGCTGTCACCTCGCCTCTCCACTCTGTGGGGTATATTTACTAAACTTCAGTTTGAAAAAGTGGAGATGCCTATAGCAACCAATCAGATTCTAGCTATCATTTATTTAGTACATTCTACAAAGTGACAGATAGAATCTGATTGGTTGCTGTAGGCATCATCTCCACTTTTTTAAACACGCAGTTTAGTAAATATACCCGTCTCTTTTTTCTCTCTCTCTCACCTCCTTTCTCACATACTTTTCTCTTTCTTAACTCGCGCTGTCACAGACGCCCTCCTCCTCCTCCTGTTGCTTACTGTCTTCTCCTCTTCTTCAATCCCACAGGGAGCATTACAAATGCAATGAAGAAGTCAGTCTGTTCTGGGGGCAAAGAGGGGGGTGGTCCTTCCCACTACTAGAAAGGTGTACCTAATAAAGTGGCTACTGAGTGTGTATAATATTGTTATTAGCTATGCTAGCAGCTTTTCTGTCAGTGGAGAATAGGGTCTCCAACCAGCAAAATTTTAATTGTCAGCAACCAGAAATGTGAAACTAATAAATTTAAGGTACTGCCTCACTTTTTGAACCCTTACAGGTGCAGCTAGTCTGCTTATCAATCTCTCTCAGAATTGGACTCCCGTCTCTGCCTCTTTTGGTGTCTTCTAGAGATGAGCGCACTCGGATTTCTGAAATCCGAGCCCACCCGAACGTTGCCGATCCGAGTCGGATCCGAGACAGATCCGGGTATTGGCGCCAAATTCAAATCTGAAACTGAGGCTCTGACTCATAATCCCGTTGTCGGATCTCGCGATACTCGGATCCTATAAATTCCCCGCTAGTCGCCGCCATCTTCACTCGGGCATTGATCAGGGTAGAGGGAGGGTGTGTTAGGTGGTCCTCTGTCCTGGTAGATCTCGTGCTGTGCTGTTTAGTTCTCTGCTGTGCTGTTTAGTTCTGTGCTGTGCTGTGCTGTGCTGTGTTCTGCAGTATCAGTCCAGTGGTGCTGTGTGCTGTGCTCTGTCCTTCTGAGGTCAGTGGTGCTGCTGGGTCCTGTGCTGTGTCCTGTTCAGTCCAGTGGTGCTGTGTCCTGTGCTCTGTGCTTCTAAGGGCATAGTTATTTCCCCAATATTCCCCTGTGTTTAAAAAAATAAAAAAAAGTTATTTAAAAAAATACCAAAAACTAATTTAATTTTTTTTAATTACCACAAAATTTGCACAACCAATCCTGCAGTATAAGCCCATTGGTACTGCAATATTACCAAGTTCACACATTCAGCAGTAAAAGTCCAGTGGTACTGCAATATTACAAAGTTCACACATTCTGCAGTATCAGTCCAGTGGTGCTGTGTCCTGTGCTCTGTCCTGCTGAGTTCCGTAGTGCTGCTGGGTCCTGTGCCGTGTCCTGTTCAGTCCAGTGGTGCTGTGTCCTGTGCTCTGTGCTTCTAAGGGCATAGTTATTTCCCCATTATTAAGTCCATTGGTACTGCATTCTGCAGTATCTTGTGCTACATATAATGGAGACCAAAAATTTGGAGGATAAAGTAGGGAAACATCAAGACCCACTTCCTCCTAATGCTGAAGCTGCTGCCACTAGTCATGACATAGACGATGAAATGCCATCAACGTCGTCTTCCAAGCCCGATGCCCAATCTCGTAGTACCGGGCATGTAAAATCCAAAAAGCCCAAGTTAAGAAAAAGTAGCAAAAAGAGAAACTTAAAATCATCTGAGGAGAAACGTAAAGTTGCCAATATGCCATTTACGACACGGAGTGGCAAGGAACGGCTTAGGCCCTGGCCCGTGTTCATGACTAGTGGTTCAGCTTCACCCACGGATCTTAGCCCTCCTCCTCCTCCCCCCCCTACAAAAAATTGAAGAGAGTTATGCTGTCAGCAACAAAACAGCAAACAACTCTGCCTTCTAAAGAGAAATTATCACAAATCCACAAGGCGAGTCCAAGGATGTTGGTGGTTGTCAAGCCTGACCTTCCCATCACTGTACGGGAAGAGATGGCTCGGGAGGAGGCTATTGATGATGTAGCTGGCGCTGTGGAGGAACTTGATGATGAGGATGGTGATTGTTATTGTAAATGAGGCACCAGGGGGGGAAACAGCTGATGTCCATGGGATGAAAAAGCCCATCGTCATGCCTGGTCAGAAGACCAAAAAATGCACCTCTTCGGTCTGGAGTTATTTTTATCCAAATCCAGACAACCAATGTATGGCCATATGTAGCTTATGTAAAGCTCAAATAAGCAGGGGTAAGGATCTTGCCCACCTAGGAACATCCTACCTTATACGTCACCTGAATAACCTTCATAGTTCAGTGGTTAGTTCAGGAACTGGGGCTAGGACCCTCATTGGTACAGGGACACCTAAATCCCGTGGTCCAGTTGGATACACACCAGCAACACCCTCCTCGTCAACTTCCTCCACAATCTCCATCAGATTCAGTCCTGCAGCCCAAGTCAGCAGCCAGACTGAGTCCTCCTCAATACGGGATTCATCCGAGGAATCCTGCAGCGGTACGCCTACTACTGCCACTGCTGCTGTTGCTGCTGTTAGTCGGTCATCTTCCCAGAGGGGAAGTCGTAAGACCGCTAAGTCTTTCACAAAACAATTGACCGTCCAACAGTCGTTTGCCGTGACCACAAAATACGATAGTAGTCACCCTATTGCAAAGCGTATAACTGCGGCTGTAACTGCAATGTTGGTGTTAGACGTGCGCCCGGTGTCCGCCATCAGTGGAGTGGGATTTAGAGGGTTGATGGAGGTATTGTGTCCCCGGTACCAAATCCCGTCGAGATTCCACTTCACTAGGCAGGCGATACCAAAAATGTACAGAGAAGTACGATCAAGTGTCCTCAGTGCTCTAAAAAATGCGGTTGTACCCACTGTCCACTTAACCACGGACATGTGGACAAGTGATTCTGGGCAAACGAAGGACTATATGACTGTGACAGCCCACTGGGTAGATGCATCCCCTTCCGCAGCAACAGCAACAGCTGCATCAGTAGCAGCAACTACAAAATGGCTGCTCGTGCAAAGGCAGGCAACATTGTGTATTACAGGCTTTAATAAGAGGCACAACGCTGACAACATATTAGAGAAAATGAGGGAAATTATCTCCCAGTGGCTTACCCCACTTAGACTCTCATGGGGATTTGTGGTGTCAGACAATGCCAGTAACATTGTGCGGGCATTAAATATGGGCAATTTCCAGCACGTCCCATGTTTTGCCCACACCATTAATTTGGTGGTGCAGCATTACCTCAAGAGTGACAGGGGTGTGCAGGAGATGCTTGCGGTGGCGCGCAAAATTGCTGGACACTTTCAGCATTCAGCCAGTGCCTACCGCAGACTAGAGGCACATCAAAAAAGCATGAACCTGCCCTGCCATCACCTCAAACAAGAGGTTGTGACGCGCTGGAACTCCACCCTCTATATGCTGCAGAGGATGGAGGAGCAGCAAAAGGCCATTCAGGCCTACACAGCCACCTACGACATAGGCAAAGGAGTGGGGATGCGCCTCAGTCAAGCGCAGTGGAGACTGATTTCCGTGTTGTGCAAGGTTCTGCAGCCATTTGAACTTGCCACACGAGAAGTCAGTTCCGACACTGCCAGCTTGAGTCAGGTCATTCCCCTGATCAGGCTGTTGCAGAAGCAGCTGGAGAAAGTGAGGGAGGAGCTGGTAAGCCATTGCGATTACACCAAGCATGTAGCTCTTGTGGATGTAGCCCTTCGTATGCTTTGCCAGGATCCGAGGGTGGTCACTCTTTTAAAGTCAGAGGAATACATTCTGGCCACCGTGCTCGATCCTTGGTTTAAAGCGTATGTTGTGTCTCTGTTTCCGGCGGACACAAGTCTACAGCGGTGCAAAGACCTGCTGGTCAGGAGATTGTCCTCTGAAGAGGACCGTGACATGCCAACAGCTCCACCCTCATTTTCTTCCACATCTATGGCTGCGAGGAAAAAGCTCAGTTTTCCCAAAAGAGGCACTGGCGGGGATGCTGATAACATCTGGTCCGGACTGAAGGACCTGCCAACCATTGCAGACATGTCTACTCTCGCTGCATTGGATGCTGTCACAATAGAAAAAATTGTGGATGATTACTTTGCTGACACCATCCAAGTAGACATGTCAGACAGTCCATATTGTTACTGGCAGGAAAAAAAGGCAGTTTGGAAGCCCCTGTACAAACTGGCTCTATTTTACCTGAGTTGTCCCCCCTCCAGTGTGTACTCGGAAAGAGTTTTTAGTGCAGCGGGGAACCTGGTCAGTGAGCGGCGAAGGAGGTTGCTTCCTCATAACGTTGAAAAAATGATGTTTATAAAAATGAATAATCAATTCCTCAATGAAGTACAGCACTGCACTCCAGATACTATAGAGGGACCTGTGGTTGTGGAGTCCAGCGGGGATGAATTGATAATGTGTGATGAGGAGGAAGTACACACTGTAGGGGGAGAGGAATCAGAGGTTGAGGATGAGGACGACATCTTGCCTCAGTAGAGCCTGTTTAGTCTGTACAGGGAGAGATGAATAGCTTTTTTGGTGTGGGGGCCCAAACAAACCAATCATTTCAGCCAAAGTTGTTTGGTAGGCCCTGTCGCTGAAATGATTGGTTTGTTAAAGTGTGCATGTCCTATTTCAACAACATAAGGGTGGGTGTGAGGGCCCAAGGACAATTCCATCTTGGAACTTTTTTTTTTGCATTATATGACCAATCAACAGTCGTTTGCCATGTTCAAAAAGTAAAACCAAATTTAAACAAATTCAAGAAATTAAACCAAAAGTAAAATGCCCTGTCATAATTTAAAACAAGAGGTATTGACGTGCTCTAAAACTACTGTATTGTTGTTTATATTTTATAAACACTACACTTGAAAGCTTGAGTCTTTCAATAAAAAAGTAACTGTCCATTGCACGAATATTTGCAACAGGGACAATTTTAGGGTTAAGAAAGTCAACTAATAACACTACGACGCTGTCTGTCTTTATAAACACTACACTTGGAAGTTGGAGGAGGTATTGTGGCCCCGGCACCAAATTTACTACCGGGGCCACTCCACTGTGCAGTCCATATTTAGGTGTATCAGATATTAAACAACGGTGACAGTTGATGCCCAATTTTTTAATTATATTGTGGCCTCGGTACCAAATTGTGTACCGGGGCCACCACACTACGCAGTCCATACCCTTTTTTGGTGGAATTCTGAATCGTGGAGGGTTTTTTAATTATATTGTGGCCTCGGTACCAAATTGTGTACCGGGGCCACCACACTACGCAGTCAAGATAGATAGATGCGTATCATAGATAAAGTACATTCAGTGGTGTGGGGCAAATTGAAAAATATTCAAAATGCACTGACATTATCAAAAACAAGAGGTTGTCACACGCTAAAACTCCAACATTTATATGATGGAGAGGATGGTGGAGCAGCCGTATGTGCAGTGTAATGCAGACCTGTTGAAGGTTTTTTATATATTTTATTGTGGTGCCCAGTGCCCACTCCTCTACGCAGTCCAGATACATTTATTGGTGCGAATCATAAAAGTTCAGGGTTTTTAATATATATTGTGGTGACCCACTCCTCTACGCAGTCCAGGTACATTTATTGGTGCGAATCATACAAGTTGATGGTTTTCTTATTATATATATTGTGGTGACCCACTCCTCTACGCAGTCCAGGTACATTTATTGGTGCGAATCATAAAAGTTCAGGGTTTTTAATATATATTGTGGTGACCCACTCCTCTACGCAGTCCAGGTACATTTATTGGTGCGAATCATACAAGTTGATGGTTTTCTTATTATATATATTGTGGTGACCCACTCCTCTACGCAGTCCAGATACATTTATTGGTGCGAATCATAAAAGTTCAGGGTTTTTAATATATATTGTGGTGACCCACTCCTCTACGCAGTCCAGGTACATTTATTGGTGCGAATCATACAAGTTCAGGGTTTTTAATATATATTGTGGTGACCCACTCCTCTACGCAGTCCAGGTACATTTATTGGTGCGAATCATACAAGTTGATGGTTTTCTTATTATATATATTGTGGTGACCCACTCCTCTACGCAGTCCAGATACATTTATTGGTGCGAATCATAAAAGTTCAGGGTTTTTAATATATATTGTGGTGACCCACTCCTCTACGCAGTCCAGGTACATTTATTGGTGCGAATCATACAAGTTGATGGTTTTCTTATTATATATATTGTGGTGACCCACTCCTCTACGCAGTCCAGATACATTTATTGGTGCGAATCATAAAAGTTCAGGGTTTTTAATATATATTGTGGTGACCCACTCCTCTACGCAGTCCAGGTACATTTATTGGTGCGAATCATACAAGTTGATGGTTTTCTTATTATATATATTGTGGTGACCCACTCCTCTACGCAGTCCAGATACATTTATTGGTGCGAATCATAAAAGTTCAGGGTTTTTAATATATATTGTGGTGACCCACTCCTCTACGCAGTCCAGGTACATTTATTGGTGCGAATCATACAAGTTCAGGGTTTTTAATATATATTGTGGTGACCCACTCCTCTACGCAGTCCAGGTACATTTATTGGTGCGAATCATACAAGTTGATGGTTTTCTTATTATATATATTGTGGTGACCCACTCCTCTACGCAGTCCAGGTACATTTATTGGTGCGAATCATACAAGTTGATGGTTTTCTTATTATATATATTGTGGTGACCCACTCCTCTACGCAGTCCAGATACATTTATTGGTGCGAATCATAAAAGTTCAGGGTTTTTAATATATATTGTGGTGACCCACTCCTCTACGCAGTCCAGGTACATTTATTGGTGCGAATCATACAAGTTGATGGTTTTCTTATTATATATATTGTGGTGACCCACTCCTCTACGCAGTCCAGGTACATTTATTGGTGCGAATCATAAAAGTTCAGGGTTTTTAATATATATTGTGGTGACCCACTCCTCTACGCAGTCCAGGTACATTTATTGGTGCGAATCATACAAGTTCAGGGTTTTTAATATATATTGTGGTGACCCACTCCTCTACGCAGTCCAGGTACATTTATTGGTGCGAATCATACAAGTTGATGGTTTTCTTATTATATATATTGTGGTGACCCACTCCTCTACGCAGTCCAGAAAGATACCTCGTTGCAACGTTTTGGACTAATAACTATATTGTGAGGTGTTCAGAATACACTGTAAATTAGTGGAAATGCTTGTTATTGAATGTTATTGAGGTTACTAATAGCATAGGAGTGAAAATAAGCCCAAAAACTTGATTTTTAAACTTTTTATGTTTTTTCCAAAAAAAATCCGAATCCAAAACCTTAAATCCGAACCGAGACCTTTCGTCAAGTGTTTTGCTAGACAAATCCGAACCCCAAAAATAATGAAAATCCGGATCCAAAACACAAAACACGAGACCTCAAAAGTCGCCGGTGCACATCCCTAGTGTCTTCTCATGCCTCCTAAATGACACTGTGGGTTCCCTTTGACTTCCTCAAATTTTCTCTGAGCTGCATGCTTGCCATATGCACGTTGGAACTGGGGCTTCTCTCAGGTGTGTAACCTGGGCTGCCAAGAGGAATTCAGGGTCCCGGTACAATAACTTCATGGGCCCCCCTATAGCTGAGCATGCGAAAAAATTTTGCAACGCCGCAAAAGTTATGCTGGGTGCGTTCATACAATTGGGGGCGTGGCTATGCATCATTAGGGCGTGGCTAGCAGGTGAAAAGTGCTACTACAGAAAAAAATCTGCATTGTTGTATACACCATTGCCCCAAGGGTGCAGTGCCCGCTCGTCAGAGAGTCACATATGTCCCAACACTCCTGACTTTCAGGACAACTAGCACCATAGTGCAATATAGAAAGAATGCACTGTACATAAAAAGTTCACAGTCTTGGCCTGCCCCTTACATTGGGCAGAACACTCACCAAAAATTGAGATTGTCCCACTAGAATCACAACATTTCACAGACTCTCCTGCTCTCTCCTACTGTCACACGCCGGTCCTATAGTTAGGTGCCGGCACTGTGACTTTCCCTTTAAGAACCATGAGTCTGCTTGCTTCTGCCTCAGAGACATTACTTTCACAGGTGTTCCTGGCTACTGTGATCTGGACCTCCTGCCGAACCTCATTGGTCCTGGAGCACTATATTAACCTCCTATGGTTATGGGCTCATTGCCTGTTCTTCGTGTTACTCTGGTTGCATTTGGATCTGTTCATCTGCAAGCTGCAAACTCCTCACTGCTGTTCATCTGCAAACTCCTCACCGCTGTCCACCTGCAAGTTGTAACTCCTTATCACTGTTCATCTACAAGCTGCAAACTCCTCACCGCTGTTCATCTACACGCTGAACGAGTATCGTGAGTTGTTGCTAAACCTGTGCCTTATCTATTGGTTCAACTTTACTGCTGGCTGGCTAAGATCGCTGCATCTCGCTGTTAGAGCTACTATCAAGTTACCTGTCACCTGTAGTTCCAGATCTGACACTGGTTATCCTTACTCTGCTGTTACCTGGTTACTGGACTGTTATTGTGAACTACTTGTTGTGCCGGTGGCTAATACTTGGGCTTAAGTTGCGTGTCTCTGTCCAGTTGCTCCATACTACAGTGAACTTACCATTGCAGTTACAACGAATCCTGCTACCTGTAGTTCCACGCATGATTCAGATACTACTCACGTCTCTGCTACTTCTAGGCAACATTCTACTGCATGTGTCAGTGTTCATCCAAGTCCTTGGGTGATGTTTAACGCTTACTGCTCTACTTAATAAGAATCAGTGATTCCAGTACCACCTGCTATGTTGGGTCATCTCTACTCTCGGATCAGCTAAGTTCTATATACTACTCTGTTTGGACTGTAAGCTGTACCAGTGATTCACATTCATTTGCCGTGTGGTTCTCTATTGGATCCTAGTGTTCTTATTTATCATTTTATCATCACTGCATTGAACTGTATATCCTCTCATCTCATGCTGTTGCCAAGGGTTACCGACTATGAAGTAGCATATGTGAATTGTGTCTGCATTACTACGAATTGCCGTGTATTCATCTCTGCAAATATATATATATATATCTATTTCCTTCCTGTTGTACCAACATTCAATACACTACATTGCAGCACTACTACTTTCTCCTGTGTTATTATTGATGCTTGTAGCCGTGAACTTATCCTGAGAATATCATTGTGTTCTGCCTCCACCATCCTCTATAGTAGAGGCAAGGGATCTACAGAAAACCTCAGAGCCGTGACCGCTACCTTTTCTTGTCACTTTCACCACCTATGGCTGCTGCTTTCTTTAGTTGTGGCTTGTCTGGGTCCTGGAATGTTGGGGGCCCTATTTGGAAAAAAATGGGTATATTTAGAAAATTACAATCACCCAACGAGTAATAATTAGGCCTTCCTCCAGCTCCAACATTTAAATAACAGTATTCCCATTTAATAAATAAACCTATTTTCCTCCCTCCAAACAGCCCCAGCAATAAAGAGACCTGTGCTATCACACACACACACTACCACAAGCCCCCTGTGCCATCACACACACTACCACAAGCCCCCTGGCATGACACACACTACCACAAGCCCCCTGTGCCATCACACACACTACCACAAGCCCCCTGTGCCATCACACACACTACCACAAGCCCCCTGTGCCATCACACACACTACCACAAGCCCCCTGTGCCATCACACACACTACCACAAGCCCCCTGTGCCATCACACACACTACCACAAGCCCGCTGTGTCATCACACACACTACCACAAGCCCGCTGTGCCATCACACACACTACCACAAGCCCGCTGTGCCATCACACACACTACCACAAGCCCCCTGTGCCATCACACACACTACCACAAGCCACCTGTGCCATCACACACCGACACATTACTGTTAGGAGCCGCGGCGATTCTCTGGCCACTGCCGCGACTCACTTCCAGGCACTGCTCGGCCTCCCGGCCATCGTCATGACGACCAGGACGCCATTTCCTCCAGCTCCCGGCCGTTGCTCATTGCCCCCAGCGCCGCGTCCCGGCATCTAGGGCAGCCGGGCGCGTGTGCACAGCTTGGATAATTATAGCCCAGCTGGGCTAGATATACCTGTGGTGCAGGAGTAGTTCTGATTGGAGGACATCTGTTTATAAGGCAGGAAGGGACAAGCCCTCCCTGCCGGTTATAGTTCCTGTTGCTCAGACTAGCCTGCTGTGTTCTGTTGCTCTCTGATTATTCTGACTACTGTTGCTGACCCCTGCCTTGTTTACTGACTACGATTGATCGCCTGTGCCCCTAGACCTTTCTGCCTGGACTCCTACATCGCTGATTCGCCTGTGACCTCTGACCTCGGTTTTGTGCACTGGGATTTCTGTCTGCTGCTGGCCCTCGACCCTTGCCTGGATTTCACTCCTCTATTGCTCCTTTACGCTATCGCTGGGTTCTCCCGGTCAGCGCACAACTCACGACCCTCAGCTGTCTGCAGCCAAGTCTGTCCCCACCACTAGGGGCTCCAGCGAAAACCAGACTTCTGAGTAGATTCCAGGTTTTGTGTTGCTGGCTGTTGGGGTTCCTAACAATTACCACAAGCCCCCTGTGCCATCACACACACATTACCATAAGCTCCCTGTGCCATCACACACAAATTACTGTGCCCCTTCATCATCACTACACTGTGCCCCCTTATGAAGAGTGTTCAACAAACAAGGAAGGAGAGGAGAATGAAGAGAAGAAAGAAAATTTAAATGTGGGAGAGCAGTGGTGGACTCGCAATGACCTGGAAGAATATGGATATAGTCTCTGTTTGTTTGCCTATCCTAGCCTTCTCCAAGTGGCAGTCCTAAAGCCCCAAGCCAGCCAGGCCCCAGGATTGCACCCCTAGCCCCCATCCCTAACCTCCTAGCCCTTAGGCTGAGCACCTGCCCTCCCCCAGCTAGCTCCAGGCTCCTAGGCCCCCAGCCAGCCCTTAGGATTAACCCCCCCACCCCCCAGCCAGCCCCAGACACTTTGGCCCCAGCCAGCCCTAGCCTACTAGGCCCCAGCCAGCCCAAGCCTCACTAGGTCCTTGGCCTATACCCCCTACCCCAGGAGCACCTGAGCAAGGAAAAAAAATGCAGAATCCAGCCCAAAGTAGTCCACTATGCCCCTCCAGCCCAGACTGCCCCTGGGCCCAGTTCTGTTCAGCAATGGGATGTCCAGCTCTAGGTGCAGGGGAATGATTATTTACATCCTTCCCCCGAGGAACCACCCGATGATGAGTTGCACTGGCCTTTTAGAAAATGTAAAGGATGGTATTTTTAAATAGTTATTTTATTAAAACGTCCTGACAGGCAAGATATCTCATTGATCGGAACCATGTCTAAAAAAACATTCATAAATCGTGCACTGCACAGACTGTATACCTGTTGTTTGAAAAAATTGGGATGGTAATTTCAAACATACTTGCCTACTCTCACGGAATTCTCAGCAGGCTCCCGAATTTTGAAGAGTAGGGAAACCTGCTGAATTTACCGAAATTCACGGCATTGAATGGCGGGGTGGGGCTTAATTGCATCATTAAGCCCCGCCCCCACTATTCAATTACGTGAATTTCAGCATTTTATAGTGGGGGCGGAGCTATGGTGACGCAACGACATCACCACGCCCTACCTACCCCCTGTCACATGACTTCTCCTCCGGGATTTACCCCCGTGTTTAACCACTCACTCAGGAAGGGCCTGATTCATCTTTAAATGCAATGTGAACACAACATGCGTTTACAAAAGTCAGCCATAACACACACACACACACACACACACACACCCATATTCAAGCACAAGAAGAATATGGTTATAGGTACGCTAGCTATATTTTACTTGCCATATTCAGACAGACAGAACACACTGCATGATACGCGTGTGCCAAAAAAATATATATAAAATCAATTTATCAAAAATATTAATACTACAATCATTTAAAAATGTTTTTTTTACATGAAATGCATAATTCAGGATGTTCTTAATGTGTACTGTACATAAAATGTATTTTTATAATTTTTCTTACTTTCAAACACATGTTCTGGCATACATGTCAGTCATTACTATCAGTCGGCACTTACACCTGTCCTGTAGCTGGTGCCAGTGATACAGCTAACAAACATGCACCTAAAAGATGGCCAGAGCTTGATTTGAATGAATGTGCGTGCGCTTGACCTCAGCACGACCTTACTGTACATTGCATACTTGCATCCGCTCCTTCCCGCACCTATTCCGCCCTTCAAGTCGAGTCGTAGGCAGTCGAAAGTCTCATTTGTGTTTGGACATGAAATGTATGCAATTGTAATGTCCGTTTCTGAACATGTGTAAGAGGTCCACTGGGGGAGGGGAGGGGATGTCCGAGCATCCAAAACGCTGCAGGGTTAAAGGGCCCCTGTCTTCGTGGGCAGGGCACTCATTTTGCTGTAAGGGGAGAGGGGAAAATACAGGAGGGACAGCGCCACAAGGTGAATGCACCAAGGAAACAGCCCTCGCTGAGGCTATACTCACGGACGCGAGTCTATGAAGGCGATTCCCTCTATCTCTTCTGCTCTAGAGGTCCTCGCTGGCCGGGGTCTTCCGCATACCTTGTCTTATGACCAACACCTGTAAAACAAGGGAGACAAAGCCACAAAGAACAATCCCTTCCCCAACACCCCAGATACTCACTCAATCCCGAGGGACCGCTATGGAACGCACCATATCGTTTGCCTCCGCGATCGGGATTCTCCTACTCGCCCGTCTTCGGTCGTCTGGGTCGACTGGAACTCCGTCGCTACGCAGGCCTCCGCCTGCGGCCCGAGCCCCGCTGTTAAGCTGACCCTGTCCTGGGGCTCAGGACTTTAGGTGCCCTTACGGACGGATGGAGGGATTCTGTAAACGGCTCTAGTACTTTACCACTTACCTACCAAGGGATCAAGAGTCCCCTACACTACACCGGGACCTACTAGCCGTGTGCCGAACGCCCATTACCTGCTATAAGGGCCTACTGCCCCGCTAACCATCAGGGATCTTCTGCCCCTCTAACCGCAAGGACCCAATGTCCTTGTACACTATAGGGCAGCCGCTCTGCTAAACTGGCGGAGCCTATAGCTCCCCTCACCCAGAGGCCTGTGCCTCTCTACACTAAAGGGCCTTGCGCCCTGCTACGCTCAAAGGCCCTTGCACCCTGCTAACTCTAGGGCCTTTTGCCCTCCTAACTAAGGGGCCCTAACTGTGCCACAGGCCGAGTGCCTGAAATGTGCACCCGGGCCTTATGCCCGACCTAAATGAGTATTTTATACTCACCTGCTCCGCACAGAAAACTCAGCTTGGCTCGCCGTCTTTGGGTCTTCCAGATCCTCCAGTCGGCGGCGCCTCTTCTCCGGTTTGGCGCTCCCGCAGTCTTCTTGGTGGGGGCCCTTACCAGGCTACCCTGCCGCGTGGCAGGGTAGCTCACAGCCCTTACAAGGACTCCACTGTACGTACCTCAACGTCCTCTGTGGTCTTCTCTGCCAACGAACTCTTCCAATTGGTGGCGACTAGCGGCTTATAAAGCCGTGGACGCGCCAACATCATTGGTCGTCGCTGTGAGCCTTGATTGGCTCGCAACAGCGCCAAAAGTTTAAATGGCCGGAGGCGAGCCAGGATTGGCTCGTCTGTCCGGCCACTGGCCATCAGCGGGAAGTGAGCGCAGATTGGCTCATTTGCCCGCTGCCATCGGGACCTGTGAGGAGAGAGGAATCCTCACCGCTGGAACAGTGAGTAGCTTCTTTCTTCGCCCTCTTCCCGGGCACCTTGTCCACGTGGCACCTCTCCACACATGCGCAAATTATGGCATGCAATGGAACCTACGTCCAAAGTTGAATCAGGCCCTAAGTGTTTAACTGCATCCCTACAATGAGAGGTTTGTGGCCACTTAAAGGGCAACACTTGTATAATAACATACCTCCCAACATTTCAGCCTGGCAGAGGAACCCACAATGTGTGTGTGTGGTCTCATCTCGATGGGGGCATGGACACGCCGTCCCCAGGGTGCTGTTTAGTACAATAATCCACTATGCTGCCCTTTGGAAACCTCTCTTCTAATAATGTTCCTACCAATGGGACAAACATGTGGGAAGGGACGGCGCCCTAAAATGTGGGATTTCCCACTGAAATCAGGACACTTAGGAGCAGTGGCGGATCCAGGGGGGGGCGATCGCCCCCCCTAGCAGGGGCTTGCTGCCGACGGCTGCACACTGTGCAGGTCCGTTCAGCAGTGACAGTGTGCTGCCCGGCTGCTCTGATTGTGTTTTAAACACAATCAGAGCAGCGGGGCAGCACACTGTCACTGCCGAGCGGACCTGCACATACTGTGGCAGCCTTAGAAATTACAAAGGGGGCGGGGCCTAAATCCCCCCCCCCCCCCTAAAATCGCCCGGGGTATAGCAATAGTCTGGATCCGCCCCTGCTTAGGAGGTATGTAACAAACAAGTACCATCACATAACTAGATCTATCACAGGACTTGTTGAGGACACAACAGGCAAAAACTACTTTAGGGTAATTGTCAACAGAAACCAGTAAAGCAAATCATATAATCAGAACTATGTGTGATAAATACAGTATATCCTGTTTTCGTGAATAAAAAAATATGTTTTCCTTGCTGTTGAGACAAGCGTAGAGCTTCAACCAAGGGTTTGGTCGTGTATAATAAACCTGTGACGGGACCAGCAGCTCTGACTCATGTAAAGGGACATTGAAGTCTTCCACAAGCAGAGGGAGCCACTGCTTTTTAATAACACCGTCCTAATTGGTTCACGAGATGCGAGATCAGGATGTTGATACAGACCATACTAGATTGTAGTACCAGCTCCACATAGAGAGAGCTGTGGAGAGGCTCGCACGCTGGCAGCCGGCTGACCTTCGCTTCTACAGCAGCAGATGGATTAAAGGAGAAAGCGCAAGAATCAAAAGGGAGATCCAGGCGTGCACGTCCCTGGGAAGTGCTGTGTGATTTATTCGGGAGCAGCGCTGACCGTTCTAGGATGGAATGAGCAGGGAGCCGGGAGAGCTGTGCGTTTGTGTTGCGGGGACTCCGCTCTGCCGGCCCGTGGAATGGTGCTGATATCTGCCCGCAGCGCTACCTCAGCTAGCAGCATGGAGACGTCGCCTGTCTCAGCAGTGTAAGGACCCATCTGTTCCTAGAGCCTACAGCAGCTGTTTGTATGCTGAGCCAATACACTGGGATACCGTGTCTATCAATTCCTATTTACACTGTAGAAGTTGTTGTGGTGATATGCATGATACAGTGTGGTTACACCATGCAGCACTGCATACATGTGCAATGTTACTAGGCATTATGATTCAGTAGTGATATCCTAGTATTGCAGTGCCTTCTACATACGAATACCCTTGGTCCGCTTGACAGCTCTTACCATTGGTTCCTCAAGAGAGTCATTCTGTCGTGACAGTCTTTATTGCCCCTGAATGAACTCACAGTGGTCAATAGGCTAAAGAGCCTTAGCATGATTAATCTTGCCACACTAGCCAGAAACCTATTAAGTTGCCTTTGGTATTGGAAAGCTTAGTTCATATTGTTCTTCAGAAAGTAATAGCTTGGTTTTAAAATGGAACTATTTATAAATAAGAAAGCTAATATTAGGCAGCATACAGTATGCTGTTTCTTCAACAACCATCTAATAGAGGTATTAACATGTCACAGGGACTGCTAGAGCGGAAATACTAAGGAAGTAGATAAAACATAAGACATTTTAATCAAACACATTTGAATATAAATGTTTTGCTTTTAGTCTAAATTTGGATTAGAAAATGACAATGAATTTACTACAGTATTCAAATTTATTTCTGCCTTGTATACTGTAGCTGAAATGTGTATTCCTTGGTACTTAAATCAACACACTTTATTTAATTCAGGATAAACCATATTCTTCCTGTTGGGTATATTACATTAGGCTTTCCTGTTTTGTTTGAAAGAAGGACATGAATCAGTTTTCCTCAGAACAAAAACATGTTTTGTATGTCACTTGGAAGCAAGCATTCTGTGAAACATGCACAATTACCAAAGCAATTGTTGACCTGCAACTTGTTCTTGTAAATATGTATGATACTTCCTGAGCATTTAAAAGAACTAGTTTTTGTTGGTGGCAGCTGGCAAGCACTTGTGAATAACTTTTTGTCTTTTGAAACCCACTTTTATTTTTCTTCATAAGTTAGGCACATTTATCACCTCCTTCTATGGTAGGTGCATTTCTGTCAAGTGTTCCTTAGTTCTCTGTGTCCTTAGCACCCCTCATGGTATTTATCAGAGGACTCTGAGATCAATGTATGAATGAGGGTTTTTTCCCAATCAGTGCGATAGAATTTGCTTCTTTTCTCTGTGCCCTTGCCTTGCAGCCTGTGATGAAATGGGCAAACTTGGACTCTGACAGATTTCAAGAGAAAAGTTATAGTTTCACAGTTTCAGCAATAATTTAATCCGATTGGAAAAGGTTGTACTGTGTAGTGTTGTTCTTTTGGGCTGAATCCATAAATTTTCATGTTCTGATATACAGTAGGAATTAAATTATACTATTATGCTTAAGGCATGCAGTTTATGTTGCAGAATTATTTGGCTTTTATTTATTATTGGTTAAATACACTGAAAAAGACAGCACCTCTATTTTATAACTTTTTTTTGCCTTGACTGTTTTTTTACTGAGGTTCCTAGGGTTGTAGAAAACCATTTAACCATTTAACCATTAAGAGATGCCAGGACGTATAATATATATATATATATATATATATATATATATATATATATATATATATATATATATATATATATATATATATAATTTGCTACTCTGTGCACCAATATACAGTTCCATTAGACAAATGTACATTGTAGCACCTTTGTGACCTGTGAATAGAGCAGATCTTATCTGACCAGTATCCAATGCAGCGTCCGTTTTGCCAATAAACTGTTGGCAAATAGGAGTAACTGTGTAACTCGTAGCTCCCATTTGCCACTAAACAGACCTCAGTGAACTCAAGTTGACTGATGGGAGTTCACAAAATGAGTGACAGGACTTGGCTGTTTCTCTAGTATGCAAAATGGTGAAACTGGATTGTAAAATAGAATGATCGCTTTGGTTTATTTTTCTTGTTGGATAAGTTATTTTAAAAGATGAAACATATTGACAATTCCATTTACATTTGTAATTGTTTGTATATAGTGCTTAAGTGACACTAGTTGGTGATGCCGTAAGTCAGGCCTGTCCAACCTGCGGTCCTCCAGGTGTTGTGAAACTACAAGTCCCAGCATGCTTTGCCAGTAGACAACCTGTTGATGGCTGGAAGGGCATGCTGGGACTTGTAGTTTCACAACATCTGGAGGGCCGCAGGTTGGACAGGCCTGCTGTAAGTAATGCTTTCTAATGATAAGGCATAAAGTTTTACAAACTCTTCTGAAGTAAATATGAAGCCTTTATTCCATTCACATCAGGGCGGTAAATGTAAATGTCAAACTTCCCTTTACAAGGCAGCGCCTCTTTAAATTTAAGTTGTCATCTCGCCAAACTCGCGGGAGTTGACAAAACCGGAGATTGATACATTTACCCCCAGATGTGGACACAGAGTAATGTGTCCTTATATAAACAAGTACAAGCGTTTATACCCTTTCACAACATCTGATTACTCTTATTTACAGTTTCCTAATATGGTTAAAAGAAGAGAAGTTTCTAATAAACATTGTCTACCTTGAGCTAAAAATCAACACACATCAACCTTCTTTAATGCAGGTGTGGTGGCATTGTAAATCTCACTTCACGTTCTTGTGCTTGACGTTCTCATTGTCTTTTCTTAAACCTAAATGTAAATAAGTTTGTCCTTCTGTCACTAAGACTTTGTCAACTTTTGACCCCTTGCAGCTGAATTGTGTAGAGAACAGAATTGGACACTAATACATCTTCCTCACCAAAATCCCAGGTTAGACATGGGGTAATGAACACTCTTTCAACCCATGTTCAACTCTTCACTCCACACTTTGATCCTGGGTATATCCCAGGTCGCCGCCATTCACACTAGACCCATGTCATCAAGTTGAGTCATTAAAAGGGGATGGCAGAGGCTCTTATAGATGACGTAGCAGAGGCCAGTATGCAGCCTTTAACATAACCCAGGACCACCTTCTATAGAGCAGCATATCCGGTTCCAAACCTGGAATAACCCTGGTCGCGTCCAGAGTCATGGACCTAGGTTGTATAACCAGGCTTGACCCATTCACACTGACACACTACCTGGGTTATTCCTTGGTCCATTGCTCGGCGTGAAAGGGGTATCATATGCATTACTAAAATGTAAGTATATTGCTTAATTGATATATTTACCATAAACAGTCAGTTTTGTGTCAGATTGGGTTGACTTCCCTATACCAGAGGTTGTCATCCTTTATTTGTGCAATGGACCCTTTGGCAGTCTGGTGAAATCTATGGACCCCTTCTCTTAGCCCATGCTCCTATTTACGCCACATATTAAATGAAGATATGTGATTTCTATCGTTGCTAATACTATTGATATTTGTTGTCTGTGTTCACAGTTGAAGTAAATGTCAGTTACTGAAAATTATTTGTTTTGTTTTCCGTACAAGTTCGCCACCCCCATGAAATCTAATGACCCCCAGGTTAAGAACCCCTGCCCTAGACCAAGGATGTCCAGCTGGCAGTACAGGGACCACTTGTAGCCCGACCACGTTCTTTCATGTGGCTCTTGCTGTGATCAGAGAAATTACTGTCTTGTAGCAGATTTTAACAAAAGGCGCTCGGGTGTCTTTATTTTGTACCTGCTCCCCCAAGTTCTATAGCCAGGATGCCGGCAGTGAAACAACAAAATGTTGTAGATTCTCTTTGAACCCTGTTGAGAATACAGTATATAGCTCAATCTGGTAACTGACTGATAATGATCATGGAGAACTAGGTATCACTTAATTTATTGCCTCAAAAGTAATGGTGACACGTGGGTGATGGTGAAATGAGGAGATGGGTGGGTTGTAGGAATGTGGCGATGTACGGTATGCACGGGATTACATAATAAATAAAAATGTGGATATAAGAGAATCAGGGTTGTGAGAAGATCATGGGGTAAAGAAGTGTGAACTGCGCTGGAGGTGTATGTAGGGAGGGATGTGCATTACAGGTGGGCAAAGGGTCGCAGTGGGATGAGGTGATGGACATGATGTGGGAGAATAAAACCCACAGGAATTTACCATCACATTGACACAAAAGGAATCAGGTAGACAATTTAGGGGAAGACTGAGAAATAGGAACAGGTGGATTTGTGGGGCGAACATACATGACAAAAGAAACAGAGACCTAAAAATAGATAGTGATTTATATATTATACAGATGTATTACACCTAAAAAATGCCCAATGCTAGTTTTTCCCAAACCCAGTCCTCGGAGGGCCCTAACAATGCATGTTTTCCAGATCTCCTTGCTGTAGCACAGATGTATTTATTACTGACATTGTGAAAGATCCACACGTGGTAATTATGTCACGTGTGACCTGGAAACATGCACTGTTAGGGCTCCCTGTGCGCTGCAATAGGGAACTGTGCACTATACTATTTGAGCAGAAATTCTAATGTTCATATTGATTATCAGTTCCAGGCTAGCATTTATTTATTTATTTTTTAACATAAGCATAATGACATAGCATTGCTTTATTAGAGTAATATACAGAAGATGAGTACAGCTTGCTCTGAGACCAGAGTTTATATTAATCACACTTTTTATACTTTTAATATAAGAAATGCTGTTTTTGATGGAAGGACTATGTGTAATATGTCACGTGGGAAAATTGTGGCCAACCCCACCTGGTGTATGAAATGGCTTGGAATCATTTTGTACCAACTTTCATGCTCTGCAGTGTCACCTGACATTAAATAGTTGGCTGTGGTTGTTTGACTATTTCCTATTGGTAAAAAAACAACTGCTGTGGTGTGACAGCAGGTGATCACTGCTTGTAGAATGTTTGTCTTGTTGTCGTGTCATAGAGATGGAATTCTTGTCCAGAAATAATTCTGGTGACAGAAAACTATTTGTGGATGTTCTCTTGCATCAGACATAGGCTTAACCATTCTCTGTGACTGCTGCATCATGCACCAACAAAACCAGAGTCATAGTAACTTCAGGTACAGGAAATAAGCAGCTCTTCATGCTGAGCTGTCATTTTCCTTTGAACTTGTATGTATAAACTACTTTTAACTCTGAATCTGTATTCCTAGCTGGCAACTGTTCCTGTACTATAAATCTATGACAAGGGTATATGGCTGCACTATGTCATACTTGCCGACTTTCAAACGTCTGCGTCCGGGAGCTGCGTGGGGAAGAGGTGGGCATTTTGGGGGCAGGGCTATGCAGATCACTTCATTTTAGCCCCGCCCTATGATGTAATGACGAAACCGATCTAATTCTGCCCACTTCACTAGGAAGTGGGCAGATGCGGGAGGCTGCCTTACACTCCCGAGAGTCCGGGAGACCTACCCGGAATCCGGGAGGCTCCTGGACATTCCGGGAGAGTTGGCAATTATGCACTATGTACGTCAATGGTGGGCAACAGGCCGGCGGGTCTGGAGGCTTCACCTGCAGAGAATAAGGGGGGTATTCAATTGACCGAGATTTTTTTTTAAGACCGCGTTAAGTCATTTTAAAGCTGTTTGTTATAATTCTCGAGTGGTTTAACTTTACCCGTGATTCAATTCCATCTTTAACGCTCCATTTTTTTTTTAACAAACAGTCCTCTCGCACTCCAGTAAGTCTATTGAAGTATAGGGTGTGCGAGAGGCAGCCGCGTTAAAAGCAATTCAATTGTTTTTTAACGCGGCGCGTTAAACAGGCCAATATGCTGTTTTATCTCACACCTCTGAGAACTATTTGAAATCATGTAATGTTTGTACTAATGTGTTTTGACATGGTATAGATGATTCTATAGTAAAAAATAGTTAAAAAAAAATATGCTAAAGAAAGTACTGTAATGTAGATATTCTCAACTAGAATGGTTGTGTAATGCAATAAAATGTATGAAAATGTATGCCAATCCTTTTTTTTGTCTTATACATGACCGCCTTAAAACCGCCTTAAAACTCCCCTTCACTCCCCTAAAAACTCGCAAACACAATGATTAACACGCGGAGGCAGCGGTCCCTCTTTTTCAATTGAATTGCACAAGTTTTCATGCTGCGTTAACTAAAAAGGGTTGGTATACCAAAAAAAAAACCCGCGGGGGATTTTTTTTTTTTTTTATCGTGGTGGTAGAAAAAAAAAAATCTTGCGGTCATTTGAATACCTTAAGAGTGAATGGGAGCAGCCGGCTTCCTCATCATATGACCTCCTCTGCACACTGCAGGGAGATCACACAGCACAGCCAATCAGAGGAGGGGGAGGAGTTAGTGCAGTGAATTCTGGACTACACCCTCTCCTTCCTCTGCAGGCTCATCTGTGCAGATAAGTGTGGGGAGGTGGAAAGAGGTGTGAGTGGAGACATGCAGAGGTATGAGGGCAGATCTGAGTGGCATTTGGGCACGTGTTGTGGTCTGGGTTGCATGTGGGTGAGTTTCGAAATACATGTAGGGGCATTTTGTGTAAAGTGGGGGTTTGAGAGTATGTGGTATTTTGGAGCAAGTGACAGATCCGCGTGGCATGTGGGTACACTTTGGGATTAGTAATGTGCAGTGCGAAGTTGCTTTGAAATTAATTGTAATGTGCGGCCCTCTTGGAGGCTGGAGGGCCGCACATACCAAGGCTATGTATATAGCAAGCCTTTATTTTTCTTTTACCAGATCCTTTTTGAAATATTATAGATATATAGGGTATTATTAGGCAAGGCTTGACAAGCCAGGTACCTAATGTGCCTAAAAAGTATTGCTGGTTCCTAATTTGTGCGATTCAGTACTATTGATGTCAGTGGACACACATGTTTCCTGGATACTGGAATTGCCAGACAGGCCCCTGAGTTATTTTGTGCATCCCTACTATGAAGATGTTATGGCAATCTGAATCATAGAAAATTCTTTGCAGTTCCAGTTAGGCTTTTTATCTAATGTATGTAACAATTGGTCTTTTGCCAGAATGTATTAATTATTTGCAATACATGTTGTAAAGTTATTGAAATATGTCTGTAATACCATTTGCTGTGTGAATTTTGTATGCAAATGACTCTTGAATTAATAAATAATTGAGACCTACCAGTATGTTGGTCACACACCGTACACTTTCCTTTGCCCATTTACCAAATGACCGAATTTGTGTCAAAATTGGCCACAGTTATGAGGGGCCAAATTGGACTAAATATTAGATTTCAGAATACTTCTGCTTCCTGCTCACAGGTTGGCTTTGGAATTTGCTAGATAAACACTGAACGTTTTAGAATTGGGTGCAGATAAACTATAGTATTAAATACAGAGAGTTCAGGTAGCATGTGAAACCTCTAGGTGCTGAAATCAATGTGCGACTGATCACTCTTGAAAATAATATATGTTGTCACATTGTGAAATCTGTGTCTCTTTATATGGATATTGGCACAGTTAGGATTTCTAGGCATTTCTTGTTTATATTTGAAATTTTTAAACCATACTCTTTTGTCTCATTTTGGTAAGTGTGCATGCAGTGTTTTGCCTTGAAATATACTTAGTCTTATCTAGCAGAAAATGCATAAAGACAAAAGTGGAGTTTAATATTTAACCAAAAGTGTGTAAGGCCTGTTACCCACTGGTATGCAAATCACATGTAAAAACGTCTAAATGCTATGCATATGCCTGCAGGGCATGTTCTTATGGATTTAGAAATCTGTCCAGAATCCAGAATAAAAGCAGTACATAGCTTTTCTAGCTCATTTAAATAGTTCATTCATTTCAATGGCGTTTTTAACAGGTGCACTACCTGCAGATACCCCATTGAAGTGAATAGCCCTTTGAAATGAATAGGAGAAGCTCTGTAAATTATAACTACAATTGCTCGGTTTCAGGCTGGTCAGCATGGTCCTGGAGAATCTGGGGTGGCTGCAAAAAAATAATCGCCCACCTCCCCCCAAAAAAAAATAATTAAGAAAAAATGTACCAGCCTTTGGGGCTCTTCTAAGCAGTAGACTGGGATTAAAGTAGTAATGAGGGAATGTTTGGACATCTGGAATGGACACGCCAGGGAACCTTGCTGCAATGGTAATGAGTTACAACTGTCCATTCCCATTATACTTGTAATAAGATATAACTAAAACACTGGCACAATTGTTAAATAAACTTTTATTGAAATAACTCTTCAAACCACTTTTCACAGGTTTATTAATAATAATGAAAAAAAATATATTTTATTCCAACAAATGTGGTCTTGTAATCCAAAGAGAAATATTCCATATTTGTGCTCCAAAGGGAAATCATATTCTATTTTTTTTTTTAATCCACGGGAAACAAAAGTAAAAACAAAATAAGAAATTATGGAAACTGCTCCACTCAAAGCAACGCTGCAGGAAGAGAAAAGAATCAATCGACCGTTGGATTTCCCATGCTAGCCGTGCTACAATTGGCTGTGTAATGGAGCCTCCCTGCTTTGATTACATATCAATAGAGATTAATTTAATCTCTATTTATGTGATAAAAAACCCAGTTGCCAGGGCTGAGCAACTCCACTTATGTCAGTTATCCATTAATTTATTTGCCACCTTCATTTTAATGTGGTTTCTACATGTAATGCACAACCCCTTTGAAATGAATGGACCATAAATAGGAACATAGAATTTGACAGCAGATAAGAACCACTTGGCCCATCTAGTCTGCCCATTTTTTTACTTATGGTAACCTAAAACCTTATTTGATCCTTAATTCTTTTGTAGGATGTCCTCATGTCTAGCCCAAGCATGTTTAAACTGCTCTACTATATTAGCCTCTACCACCTCTGATGGGAGGCTGTTCCACTTATCCACTACCATTTCTGTGAAGTAGTTTTTCCTCAGATTTTCTCTGAACCTACTTCCCTCCAGTTTCAGTGCATGTCCTTGTGTTCTAGTACTTCTCTTCCTTAGAAGAATGTTTCCCTCCTGTTACTTGTTAGAAACTTTCAAATATATCAAAGGTTTTATCATGTTCCCACCTTCCCTGCTCCAGACTATACATATTAAGATCTTTTAGTCTTTCTGGGAAAGTTTTTGTGCTGTAGGCCATGCACCAATTTAGTTGCCCTTCTTTGTACAGTCTCTAGTGTATATATATATCCTTCTGGAGATATGGCCTCCAGAACTGGACACAGTATTCTAGATGAGGCTGTACCAATGACCTATGCAGTGACAGTATTACTTCTTTCTTTCTACTGCTTATTCCTCTCCATATGCAACCAAGCATCTGACTTGCCTTTCTCATTGCTTTGTTACGTTGCTCAACTGCCTGAAATAGTGGCTCCTAGATACCTTTTCTCATAAGTAGTTTCCAAAATAGTGCCGTTAATACTATATTTAGCCTTTGGGTTTCTGAGACCCAAGTGCATGATTTTGCATTTTTTTTGGTATTAAATTGTATTTGCCACAATCTTGACCATTCCTCTAGTCTACCTAGATCATCAATCATTTGTTTTACCCCTTAGTCTGCCTACACTGTTGCATATCTTTGTGTCTGCTGCAAAAGGCATACTTTCCCTTCAATTCCATTTGCAATGTCACCAATAAAGAGATTAAGAAGCACTGGTCCAAGTATAGATCCTTGGGGTACTCCACTTGTAACCTTCACCTTCTCTTGAATGCACTCCATTTTATTCGACAACCAACATCTTAATTGTTCAACCATCTTAAAATTTAATCCCAAGCTTTTGAGTTTATTAACAGTCTGCGATATGGAACAGTGTCAAAAGCCTTACTAAAATCTATATAGGCTAAATCTACCCCCCCTTTGATCTATTACTTTAGTCACACAGTCAAAAAAGTCAATACAATTTGTTTGACTTGATGTCCCCCAAGTAAATCCATGCTGTTTGGGATCCTGCAAGTTACTGGATTTGAAATATTCTACACCTCTTTCTTTTAAGAGTGTTTCCACCAATTTCCCTGCTGCTGATGTAAGGCTCACTGGTCTGTAGTTGCTCGCCGCTTCCTTGCTTCCACTTTTGTGCAGTTGGCCTACATTAGCTCTTTTCCAGTCCTCTGGAATTACTCCTATAGGTAGTTATCGGTGTTACCAGCACCCCTCTTTTAGTGTCCTTGGATGTATCCCATATGGCCCCAGTGATTTATACACTTTCATTATTGTTCACTCTCAATGTACATGTATCTACCTCATTTTACCTCAATTTTATGAATATACTTGAAACTTAACTTTGGTCCCTTCACTTTTCTTTCTGTAGTTAACTCTGAGCAAAAATAATTATTAAAATGATCTGCTATTATCTTCTCACTCAACAAGACTCACTCTCTCTTTGGTCTTATTATTTCTCCTTTTGTTTTTCTCCTTTCACTTATATACCTAATAAAAAGTGTTGCCCCACTTTACCTACTGACTGAGCCATTTTCTCTTCAGCTTGGGCCTTTACACATCTGATTACCTTCTTAGCCTCCTTCTGTCTAACAAGATACATCTTTGTCTTTCATTATTCTGATTCTGCTTATATTTACTAAAGGCCATCTTTTTTGCTCTCGCAGTACTTGCTACTTCTTTTGCAAACCACACTGACTTTCTTTTCTTTGTGTCTCTCCTAACCCTTTTGATACAGAGGTATATTGCTTTTAGTATTGCACTTTTTATTTTTTCCCACCTCTCCTGCACTCCTTTCAAGTTCCTCCACTCTGCCAAAGAGTCACTTACACATTTTCCCATCTCTACAAAGTCAGCCTTTCAAAAATTTAACATCTTTGTTTTTGTATGATATGAGTCTGTCTCTGCTTGCTGGTTACTGGATCCTAGGTTCTCGCCCACATTTACATCAGATGTCTTTGCGTGAGCTCCCTCATCATTTGCTTGAGGGATGCTCGCTGCAAGGAGTTCAGAATGTCCCTACTTCTAGTGGAACTTGCAAAAGATCCCTCCCAGTTCACATCCTGTAGATTAAATTCTCCCATGATTATTACCTCTCCTTAAAATGCCATTTTAGTGATGTCCTGCAATAGGTTCCTGTCCAGTTCCTCTCCCTGATCTGGTGTCCTATAGAACACGCCAGTATGAAGAATAGCTTTGTCCCCCTAGTGGTTTAACATGATGTGCTCCCATAGAGATCAATGGACATTTTCAAGTGTGGTGACATGTTTTGAATGGAACAAGCAACATCCAAAAAATGTGCTACAAATGTTTGTATGTTTGAACGCAAATGGGTATGCACACGTGAAATGGTGGTTTTATTTTATTTATTTTTATTATTTTTTTCACATGCATTTGCATGCTGTGTACTTGTGTTAAAAATGTAAGTCAAATGCAACACTTAGCTTTTGAGAAATAGACACTCTCCAGTTTTAGCAGTAGAGACACATCTAGTTACTGGATCAACTAAAGTGTGGCTTTCCAGGAAATCACATTTGTCATTGCTTAATTTAATGTAAATGTGATACTGTGTGAAATGCACTGAAAACTTGAATTTTTATATAGTGATGTTATTACTACTTTCATCATTTATCTGATAATATACAGGTTCACAAGGCTTGGTTCTTGAGTATACCATGACCAGGTATACAATTGGTCGCTTCTTATTTTTGGCAAAACACAAAAGGTATGCTAAAATATAGTGTTGGTGGGATCATGCTCTAGTTCAGTGCCCATGGAGGTCCCCATGCATTGCTAATACCTCTTCAGGCAGACTTTTGTGTGTTGTTTGTCACATGGTCAGTAATATCATTAGAAAGGCAGAGCTGTAGCATTTTAATGTCATACATTAGAAGGCATTGTAGATAGCCGGAAAAGTAGTCATGATATCCTGTCATCTAAAACCTACAAGTATGAGACACTGAGTTGCTTTGATGTGAATTGTATTGAAAAAATAAATAAGATAAATGGGACAGAATCCTTCCTGGCAACACAAGGGTAAAGCGGAAGTTTGTTAGCAATTGTGATTTTGCTGATAAGATTAAGTGTTCAGGTCAGTAGGAGATCACAAGACAGATTTTATCTGGTCCTTGCAAATGTGAGTCTAGTGTTCATGTTAGTGACTGGGTTTTTATGATTTAAGAGATAAAGACCAAACAGTGCATGATGTTTTCTGTATTCTTTATAGCTGAATTGCAGATATGTTTCACCTTCAAACAGAATGTGCCTGTGTACTGCTGGTTACACACTACAGAACATTTCTCCCTAAGAGATATCTAACTATTTTACCAGAGATTGAAAGTCCTGATGAGCATGCTGATTCATGTGTATACACCTACACAATTTACCTTCAGATCTGTGCTCATCATCTTTCATAACCATCTGCTGAACAAGTCGCGGCTCTGTAAACTCCATAGTTTATGGATCGTTTACGACTGCTGGCCATAAGTGCATACACACTACAGAATTTGCTCAACATCGTTGATAGTGATTTTTAGTCAGTTTATAAAATCAAATAATACGTTGTGCTTTGATATGATGAAACATGATGGTGGGAGCGTATACACTAATGCAGTATCGGCCCTAATAGTCATTTATTGTGTGATTGGCTTTATAGGTGAGTTAAAAGCCTGTACCCAGCTTTAGTCTATACAAATATCTGAATCTTTGAACAGGATTGAAAATGTTGCTGTAATACACACCCAGTGGCCACTTTATTATGTGCACCTGCTTGTTTGTGCAAATATCTAACCAGCCAATCATGTGGCAGCAACTCAATGCATAAAAGCATGCAGGCATGGTCAAGAGGTTCAGTTGTTGTTTAAACTAAAATGTGATGGAGATGACTTTGGCTGTGGAATGATTCTTGGTGCCTGATGTGGAGGTTTCTCAGAAACTGCTTATCTCCTGGGATTTTCATGACTTAAGTTTACAGAGAATAGTGTTCAACACAAAAACATCCAGTGAACGGCAGCTGTGTGGGTGAAAACACCTTGTTATTGGGAGATGTCAGAGGAAAATAGCCAGACTGGTTCAAGTTGACAGGAAGGCAAAAATAATGCAAATATCCATGCATTACAACAGTGGTATGTAGATGAGTATCTCTGAATGGGCTACAGCAGCAGAAGACCACACCGGATTCCACTCCTGTCAGCTAAGACCAGGGTACTGAGGCTACAGTGGGCACAGGCTCACCAGAACTGAAGACTGTAAAAACATTTGCCTGGTCAGACTAATCTCAATTTCTGCTGTGAGATGCAGTTGGTAGGGTCAGAATTTGGCCTAAACAACATGTACTCATGGATCCATCTTGCCTTGTGCAAGATGGTTGTGGTGTGTTTTCTTGGCACACATTAGGCCCTTTAATACTGATTGTGCATTGTTTAAATGCCACAGCCTGCCTGAATATTGTTGCTGAACATGTGCATCGCTTTATGGCCACAACCTACCATCTAATGGTTACTTTCAGCAGGATAATGCACCAAGTCACAAAGCAAACGTAATCTTAATCTGGTTCCACAAACATGGCTGAGTTCAGTGTACTCCAGTGGCCTCCACAGTCACCAGATCTCAGTCCAATACAGAACCTTTTAGGATGTGGTGTGAAACAGTAGATTCTCCATGTTAATGTGCAGCCTAAAATCTGCAGCAACTGCGTGATGCTTTTATGTCAACAGGGGCCAGAATCTCTAAATAATGCTTCCAGTCTCTTGTTGAATCAATGCCACAAAGAATTCAGGGTGTTCTGGGGAAAAAGTGGGTCCTACCCAGTACTAGAAAGGTGCACCTAATAGAGTGGCGACATGTCTCAAATCAGCTTTTTCCCTGACTTTCCTGTATGAACTTCTCTACCAGATATAATGATCAGTTTTTACAACATACTTTGCTGGCACAGCATGTTGACCATATGCATACCATTTAAAGTGTATACAGTGCTTTCATGTATGTTATCTTTACATAAATAAAAGATAATAAAAATAGTAAAAACATGTCAAGTGTTATATTATGGAATACAGGCCTGTTGGCTTGATCCTGTGTAACTGCTGGCTCCTCTGATCAGGAATTCCTTAGTTTCCCAGGACTTCCTCTGATAATGCTGGTATCCAGAACCAGCCCAAGCTTCACTTGTCCTTTTTCATTTTTACAAATACTCACATGTTCCACTTAATTGCAGTTATTGAAGGAAAAGTCCACCTCAAACTTCTCTTAGGCATTGAACCTGTTAAATAGGTGCCAATGAGCCTATATGCAGATCACTATCCTGCATGTAATCATTTGCACTCTAGTAGAGAGCATCTAATTGATTCTTATGGATTGCGTTGCCTATGAAAGCCTCTGTCTGTGCCTGGCTCCCAACGGCACATAACAAACCTAACATCCTCATGGTTGGTGTGTCATGTTGCAGGTCCTTGTGCATGGATGATTGAATCATTTGGTCGCCTCTATGGTGCAGAAGGGCGCAAGAAATCTACTGTATAGATGCAGGGTGCTTGCAGTTGTGGTTTCCAAGCGCAGCAACTATAAACTGATTATATACATACATGGCTGAAAAGCACAGTAGAAAACAAGAAAGGTAAAGGAATAATTTTAGTATAAGACAGAAAACTTTTGGTCGTGTTCCTGCATGGTGATCTAAAGCTTCTCATGTGTTAACACTGCTGATATGTCGGTAGAACTTAATGTTGGCATCTGTATTGTGGTGCTGTTGATAATGGTGCAAGTCTAAACTTGCGTTGTCTAGTAAGATTTGTATTGTATAGATAATCAGTAGATTTTATTCAATTTGTAAAGAAAGAATAGTTGAAACATTGTCAACAGTTGAATGTTGAGGTTTGGCAATAGTCTGTCTCGCAGTTGACATTACAATTCAGCACATGTGTGTTAGGAGGGGTTGAGGTCAGGACTGTGTGTAAACTAGTCAAGTTCTTACACATCAAACTTGGGAAACCATTTTTTGATGGTCTTCACTTTGTGCATGTGGGCATTGTCATGATGAAACTGGAAAGAACCTTCTCCAAACACTTGCTACAAAGCTGGAAGCACACAATTCTCTAGACTTGTATGCTGTAACAAGTATTTCCACTGCAACAGTGTCAAATTGCAATGTGCTTTACTGCACTCCAGTCGATATTTACCATTGTGCATGGTTATCTGAGGCTTGTGTGCAGCTGCTTGGCCATGGAAATCCAATCCACAAAGCTCCCAATGAACATTTATTTTGCTGATGTTGCTTCCAGATGCAGTTTGGAACTCTAGTGAGAGGTGCAACTGTGGATAGATGGTTTTTATGCACTAAACACTACGCACTTTAGCACTCGGCGGTCCTAATCTGTGTGCTTGTGTGGCCTACAGTTTCATGACTGAGCTGTTGTTGCTCCTAGACATTTCTACTTTATAATAACACCTTTTATAGATGCCCGTTGCAGCTTTAGCAGGGCCGTATTGAAAGTCACTGCACTATTCAGTACGACCCTTTCTACAGCTGATGTTTGACTATGGAGATTGACAGCTGTATGCTTTATCTACTAGTCATCTACTTATCCATTTTATCTGTTGATTCTGAATATACGGCATAACGGACCTACTGTTTGAGGAACTATTTCACACTGCTCTTCGTTTTCGGGCAGATTTTCCGAATGCACAGTTTTACTGTCACATGTTGGTAATTACCCAATCACGGGAGAATTGCGGTTTATACCGCTAGGAGGACTCACTTGCAGGAGAATTCCATCACTAGCAGCGGATAGCTGTAGGAGATCCTATTCCGGAGAGCCGCATATTAACAGCATAGAAGAGGACCGTGCGTACATATGGTCTACACTCTCTATTATATGCTGGATTTTACAATTGACTTTTCTATACCGGGATATCCTCAGTGTTTATTACCTCTATACTTTGCTCCCAGGACACATTTTGTAACTGTGCCAATCATTATGACGAGTTAGTGTGATTATCCATGCCTAATTGTCTTCATTGCAATTAATTGTCAACAGAACTAACAGAATCACTTTTTACATTAGGAGTCATATCTCCTCATTTTACATTGGATTTCAATATATGTTTATAATTGTTAATATTTTATTCTGCCTTGGTCTTTGTACTTTTTCTAATTGGCCACACCTATATGTATTTCTAGCGCTGTTTTTTCTGTTTTTGACTTTATTTTATACACCTCTTAGCAGTAGGTGTGGCTGAAATGGCCAAACACACTAAGTAAAAGGGGTGTGCACATAGTTTTGACTATATAGTGTGTGTGTGTATGTGTGTGTATATATATATATATATATATATATATATATATATATATATGGCATGGAGTTCAATAATACCTATTACCTGCAATAAGATATAGCAGACTCATCCTCATCATTTAATATGGCTTTTCATCAGTTTAAAGTTGAACTTTACTGACTCAGAGGTGCTATGATCATGTTAATTAATGGTTGTGTGTATATATATATATATATATATATATATATGTGTGTGTATAGATATATAGATATATAGATATATAGATATATAGATATATATAGATATATAGATATATATAGATATATAGATAGAGAGAGAGAGAGAACAAAGAAAATGCAATCATAAGAAAAATTCTTTCTTTATAAAAAAAAAAAAAAAAAATTACGTGTATGTGACCTAAACATATGGCTTACAAGAAAATCCCAGTTTTCATGTGTGGCTTTGTGATCTGCCTATGTGTTACCGTTATAAGTCAACACAAGAGCTTTTTGTATACATTTTATATACTTTTTTATACACAAGAACTTTTATAATGGAAGCACAAACTGACCTATATGGCATGATGCTTGGAGCAATTTGCGCAAAAAGATCCTGATTAAGCAAAGGAGGTTTTACTTTTTTTAAATAATTTTTTCACTAAATACATATCTGCTCTTTTTTTATGTGTGTGTATGTATGTGTGTGTTTATATGTGTGTCATCATTGTCATTATTTTTTTGGGTTATCTTCTTGACAGATCCTCATGCATTATCAACCCAGGCTAGTTATAGTATTTGCTTATTATTCTAGTAGTAGGATGAAAGCATTTAATATTTACTTACCAATGGTGGAGGATTTGTATGAGAGTATTTTTTGGATGTAATTAAATGTCTATTTGTATAGGAGGGTAGGTATGCATGTGTAAGCTGTCTGTAGTGCTCAAGCCCAATAAGTGTAATGAGTAATATAATACATTTTTGTCTACAGGAATACTAAGATATGCCAGCAGAAGCCTGTGGAAGTAAAAGAGAACACCGAGAAGTTCTGCCCTGTCACTGTGAACCCACGACACACCAAAAAGGCTTTCAAGGTTATGAATGAATTAAGAAGGTATTATTTTTGCTTCTAGAAATGTTTCCACTGTGTTCGTCAGTAATAAGTAACTAGCTTAATTTAAAGGATTGAATGTGTGGTCACACAGAATCTTCAAAACGTATAAACCGTTTTCTTTATCCATACTTGCCAACGCTCCCTGAATGTCAGGGAGACTCCCTGAAATAGGGGTGATCTCCCTCACTCCCTGAAGAGTCTGGCATTCTCCCTGATGCTGAGCCAGTACAAGACGTGGTTGGCTTTGCCATCTGTGGCATGATGACACAGTTCAGAAATTGTGTCCTATGTCCATGTATTGATGCCTATGGAGGTGGCCATTTTCATGGAGACCAAGATTTAATCAAAGACTGACAGGTAAGACAACATGACTTCAGTAATATAGACAGAAATGTAAAAGACACTTCAGTCTCTAGAGATTCATTAGCTGCTTTTCTTTAACGCATAGCTGCCTACTCTCCTGGACCGGGAGACTCCCGAATTTCTGGGAGACCTCCCGATTCTCGCCCCCACAATAGATAAGTGGCGGGGGTGGGACTTAATGAGGCAAATATTGCGTCATCTTATCCCCACCCCTTGCTGTAATTGGCTAAAATGGTGACAATCGTTTAGGGGGTGGGGCCAAACTGATGCAGTTTGTCAAGCCCCGCCCCCGCATGCCCACCTCCCCCGGGATCTCCCTGAAGCCAACGAGGAAAAGTTGGCAAGTATGTCTTTATCTTGGTTTCTCATTCACTCCACTATTACATGAAGGCACGAATGACCACGAGATCTGAGGAGGGGGGTACTGTGAGGAAAGACGGGCTGGGTGGTGACAGAACAAGTGCTGCTATTTAGTGTTTTTTATTTTTCTTATATCTTTTTATTTTGTGTTTTTGTTTTATTTCTTCTACACATGTTTTTGCAGTGCCACACTATGTTTTTGGAAATTTTCAAAAATATTGAGCGTGTTGGGGCGGGGAGCTATACACCATAGCTAAAATACATCATATGTGTGCAATATGGCAGCTGTGTGCATGCTTGCACAACAGGCCAACTCTATGCACACACACACACATCAGTACGATGCACCATGATACATTATGTATGTATATATTCTATCACAAATTATACACTTAACCATTATTTTCCATCATCATTTCAGCAGCTGAGAACCATTTACAATAAGAACCTGGTATTTATACCTCAAATGTACAATGTTTTATAACACTGAGCTGTTGCAGCCCTTCATGGTGCCCCTAGTTGTGACCTTACAGGAGTTTCTGGTGAATGTAGGAATGTGACTAACTGCAGTAATAGTACACTGTGCATGGGATGAACAAATGCCATGAAACTGTTTTAAATGGTTTCCAACTGATGCAGTGATGAACTTTGTTTTGTGGACAGCCTGCCAAAGTGCAGGTGAAAATTGGGATGGAAGGCAGAACATACAGACGTACACTGTCTACTACTAGCGCATGTTTCCTAGTCAACCTAGAGACCAGTATTTGTCCAGCATTGGAAGAAGAGCTCTGCAATTTGGTATGCAACAAACAGTGTTCCAGTTGAAGAGTGAGCCCAGGGGTCACTGGAAAGCTGCAGCGTTTTACCATAATCCCTGAGGACTGACGTTTCAGTGACTTTTCACTGTGGCACTACAGACCATGACATTGGTTAATGATACCTTGGAGATAGTCTTGTGGCCAGAAACTAAATGGCATTCTTTTCATACCCTGTACCAAACCCCCAGACTCTCAATGACATTAACATTGTGCTGCAGGATTGGTTAGTTCCATGATTGGAGTTTTCTGATTGTATCACACAGCATTTAGGATATAATAGCTTTATACATGTGCATGTATTACACCCGCTGCGTACGAACTATCATTCTGTCAAGAAACTTATTGGGAGCATCAAAGTGTATCTGATGGGAGGATTATCATTGCTAAATAACCAGTTTGAGGGCAACACACTAAAAGAAAAAAATGTAACCCATTAAATAAAATATGGAAGCCAAACATAAAAGCCTGTTATTCAACCATCATTTGGTTGACAGTATTTCAATTATATTTGTTAATCCGCATAAACGGCTTTATTATATGATTGTTCATGTTTTGTGCTGCTATAAATCCTGATTCTCTTCCTTACAACCTCCCTTTAAATTACTGAAATGATGATGCTTGGAGACTAATGACTTACACTGGGCGGATGTCAGCTGAGACATAAGTTCACAGGAATTTAAACACATCTCTGTGTGTACCTCATTAAAGGGTGATGTCAAGTCAAGATGCTTCTATATTTATAGAATGCAGTGACAAAAATAGAGACTTGTGGAATCCACAAACATGGATATAATGAATTTTTTATTATTAAATAGCAAGTTTAGGAAAATACACTGAAATACATAAGCTGTAAACGAGTTGCTTTGTTGTATTTAAGGGTCACGTAAAGTTGTTATTGACAATTATACATATTAATGTAAGGCGTATGTGTCTTGAAGTTTTTTATCCCAATCCTAAAGTGTAAACAAACCAACTAAAGACTTGTTTCATATAGAATTGCATTTGACACCAAAATATTCCTGCATCACTCTGACACGAACCTCGCATCACCCCCACTTTGTTCTGCAGGAGTAGAACATCGACATCACTTTATGGTTTTTATTCACCCCTATTTCCCACCTTACCTGCTGACACTGCCCCTGTTAGGTGGATCACTTGCCCTCAGTAATATAATCTCATGAGTTGACAGGACCCTTCCTCTCACAAGGTTCGCACTCTTGTCTCTTGGAATACCGCAGTGAGCATCCTGACAATCTGATTGGCTGCTGGTTGCTTATACCTGCCCACATCTAATCAGTTTACACACAGATGAACTGTAAGTGAAGATTAATAAAAAGGTGCTCAGATCTTAGAAAAATGTTGCTTAAAAAATGACCAATACTAACTCTGCCTGTGCACACATACACGAGTACCACATACACAAGCTTTTTTACACTGTTTCAGTTTTAATGACACTTTTTTTTTTTCCTTGACTTTCTTCGCAATATGACTTGTTTATATGTCACATTTTGTGGTGTTACTCTGTTGGCACATATGTCATTATTAAGATGGACCCCAACATTGAGCATTGGCAAAGAGAAGCCGGTTTACTGAAACAGCATTCAGAGAGGAATTAGGTTTCCCTGTCATTTTCAAGGCTGCCGTTGTATGACTTGGAAATGTTATTTTCCACAGAATGGTACGTGTCTGTCACTAAAGCTTCAGAGGGCCTCATTTTATCAGACGTGGGAAAACAAGGTGTTCTATAATGCCCACGTAACGCCAGCCTTGTATGTAACTTAATTGTCATTCATGTTATATTGTATTGAGAACTAAATCTTGTTTCTAGCCTTATGATATTAAACTAAAGTATATGGACGCATGTGTTTGCGGGTAGGCAAATAAATCTGAGTATGCGCATTATAATATAATCCTACCTCCTAGAGACGCCCCTTTATTAAATACAACTTTTTTTTTCCTAGAATACTGCTCTGTTTATCCTCATTTATGGCTTAAATTAATTGTGAGTGTAAGGATATATAGATGTCTTTATTATGTGTAACATTATTCTGTGCTTGAAAGTGTTCTTATACTAGGCAAAGTACAAGGACCGGAACACCCCTTTACCTCGTTTTAATATTCTCCCTCCGCAAAATTAAAATCTTCTCACAAAACTAGACACCTGTGCTCCCAATCATCTAATGGATCACCCTGGCTCAGCCACCTCCTACCATAACCTGGTGCGAACCTCTGCTTCACTGCAAATGTTACCTTCTTGCCTCACTTATTGCACCGTTGTATTTGCGGAAGAAACAGAAGAACAGTTTGACAAATTTAAAATGTTCTTGTTGCCCATTTTGTGAGCTGTACCACCATTGATGAGAGTTCAGTATGAACTAATTACATTATTAAGGCACTGGTTTCTACTGGATCCATCGATTGATTGTTGTTTCAGTCCAGGTTTACTTAGAATGGGTGGTTATAGCACACCCGTTTGTGTCTGTCTGTTGTTCGTATACAGAGTCTGCGTACAACAATACATACTAGATAACAACGCCAACACATTTAGAAACTTCTGTTTTACACAGTTTTTTATTATCCTACATTGTATACATTGATATTTTTGGGGGTGTTTGGTTTCCAGTTATTAAATGCTCTTTTTGTATGTTTTTATTCCTTACAGTCAGAATTTGCTGTGCGATGTAACGATAGTGGCAGAAGATGTGGAGATTACAGCTCACAAGGTTGTGCTGGCAGCATGCAGTCCCTACTTCCATGCTATGTTTACAGGTACACGCTGTCCTCCAGTCTATGTTCTGGGCTCCTATATATTCTGTATTGCACCCTGCTGGTGCTATATCTTGATTCACATGCCTCTGTAGCTGGAGATTCTTAATGAAATGTATACGTTATTTATCTTCTTCGTTGCGGGTTTTTTTTTTTTTATTATGCCTAAGTAGTTGTGAAACTTAATTTTTGTATTTCCAGAAGAAAAGCCAACTTTTCTGTTTGGGCTAGCGCTTTCCTCCAGATGCTTGTTTTCCCCTTTATGACGGATGAAATTGGCTTCCTGTGCTGAACAAACCAGGGTGTGGTGTCAGTGTTTACTTTTTTCAAGACTTGCTGTTTGGCTGTGACAGGAATAATCTGGACACCTCTAATCTTTAATAGTCAGCACTCTGTGTGTATTATGTAGGCATTTTTATATTTTATAACATTCATACTTGCTGCTTCAACTTTTTTTCCTGGTTTTTGTTTGAGGAATAGATGCAAGACAAACACTGCCTCATGTAAAATGCTGATTTTACAGTTTAATGTTAGTTTATAGATAACAAAGGGGAAGTATATTTTTGCTTCTCTGTCCTTATCAGCTGTTATCACTTAAACTTTGATTTGACTCTGCTCGGGATAGGAATATTTGTTTTTATTTAGAGTGGGAGAGTTTGAAGTGTAGCACACACTAGTATATTAGCGTTTACATTCATACCTAATAATAGTAGTTATCTTTTATTACGATCAATTAAGTTTTTTGTATTCTCTCAGACATATACAGGTATGGGATCTCTTATCCAGAAATTATATAATAAATGCTGCTGCTTGGTTAAAATGCCACACACATATTGCCTTCTACAGGTACTGGAGCACTGGTGAATAATTGGGGAAAATGGGGAATTTGTACTGTTCTCTTAGAATATTTTATGCATAGTGTTCCAAAGTCCCAGGCATTCAGGATCTTAGATGGCATAACTATATATTTCATAACATTGCTTATGGGTTTGCATTTAAACAGCAAACCCATGAGCTTGATTTCCTCTTCATTACTTTGTGCAGCCTTTATTATGGGTTTGCTTCTGTTTTATTTGGTCAAACAAAAACGTCTCCTCAGTGAATATATGTCAATTCCTTCCATTCCTCCAGGCCTTTTTCTGTCTCTCCATGCTAGACAGGTCAGCTAAAGGGATGTTGTGTTTTCTGTAGTGGAAGGCTTACCTGGCTTTCTCCCAGCTAAGTAGTTAGTGTTGGCAAACCAGGATCCGACGATGTAACAATTACTTTTTGTGTTGTTTTCAATTCGGAGGGCGCCCGAAAGGACCAAGCCACCTCTGTACTCGGATCTGTTAAGTTCGGGTGTATTAAGTTCTCGGTAAACCAAGCCTGCGCATCTCTAACAAAGAAGGCTCAGGTTTCTGTGCAGAGTTGTGCAAAGCTGCAGAATGGACGTCCTGCCACCTTTTCCAGTCATTATCACCTTGATGTTGGATCATCAGAAGATTCTCCATTTGACATATTCTTCAGTCGGCCACTATAAATTCTTTATACAGCATATACAGACTGATTAGTTCTTTGTTGCCCCCCCTGAGCATTGCTTGGGTACATCCCAAAGTAAAGGCTGTCGTGGAGGAGTGATGGGGAAGATTCTGAATTCTCTCACAGTTAATTCTCAAAGTACTTCATGGCAGCCTAGTGTATTTTGAACCAAGTTGTTTTTATGATTTGATTACTTCCGAAGCTGTCTTAAAAAGACATGAAGTAAGGGAGGAACTGTCTTATATACTTACTGAGGGAACATTTTTGTTTGACCCGACTCTAGCTAAACAAAATGGGAGCAAGCCCATAGCAAAGGCTGCCATGCAGTACTTGGAGGAAAATAAATTAACAGTGAGATAATTCACATTTTTCATTCACTTGGAGTTGAACAGTGCAGAAATTGATCTGGAAAGGGGGACTGCAATATTCCTATAAGGATACACATAAGCATTCGTTGTTAAGCAGAATGGAGTGTAAATGCCCCTATGCACTTCACCTGTCTTCCATGAACCCTATGAGTTCTCTGTAACATCTGTGTGTATTGGCCCTGCTATCCATAATGGGATAATTTCACGTTCTCTCTGAGGTGCTTTACTGTTCTGTTCAGTCCCAGGTACATGGGATAGTGCTGAGATGGAGTGGTAGGACAAGCAGAGTGCCTGTGTATATAATCCGTGAGGCATATGCAAAAGCTGTTTTAGTGGGTTTTTGTGTCTGCTGAAGAATCCGGATAACCACTGCACTTTGACATTAACATTTCTTTATTTAGTTCAGAGTACAACAGACAGCTGCTGTCCTGCCATATATACACTGTTGAATTAGTAATTCCTTAGGGCTTTTACTGCGTTTTAAAAACAAGTACAATGCATGTTTTGTCAACGCACACATTTGCTAATGCAATGCATCCAGCACATATCAACCACCCCACCAATATAAATCGCATATTAGAAGCATAGTGATGATAATAGTATTCTTACATACTGTTAGCACTTCTGTTTACATCAAGAAATGTAACAGCGGTGGGTAAAGGAACTTACAGTTGCAGAGAAGCCAATAAGTTTACTTGTTATCTTTCAATCTTAAGAGAATTGTTTTCACTAAGATTTTTGTAGGCATTTTACATGGCCTGCTGTTGTCAGCCTCTGCTTGACTTACATTATTGCTATTGTTAGTCTGAGTTTTGGTTAACACAAAATGCAATACTAAAACTACAAAAAGCTCCATCATCCCAGTTTTTCTCTGCTCGCTCCTGGCCCAATTCCCACTTGCACCCTAAGGGTTTGTGCAGATGATTTGCATCCAGTCACAATAAAGTTAATGCTTTCATCTACTGTAGTCCAAATTTTCAAAACCAAAAAATGGAAAAATCCCAGAAAAAAATAACCCACGTGTTTACTACAAATTCTTACAGAGAAATAAGGTCAGCCGGGGACTCTTTCCATCAACAGCCAACCACAAGCCAGCATGGAAAATCTGTTGTAATTGTCTGTCTTTATAAGTGGTTACTCTGCCTCATATACACCCCTACAATTCTCCCCTGGTCATATATGACCAAAATCTTTTATCCTTGGGTTCCTCCGTGCTGTACTGTCCATTGGAGGACGGCTTTGGTCTTCACAACAGCCCCACCACTGCTCGTCTATGTGGGAATGAACTCTGTGCAGAGCACCAGTGACTTCCACTGAGCACCCCACATCATTGAGCAACAGTGTGAGCTGCTGCTGTCTACTGAAGTGCAATACTGACCATCCTCCACCGTACACTGCAGCAGGGTAAGTATTGCTGGAATTTATTATGGAGGAGGGGAGACCAATACCCCTACTCCACCCACCCCAGTGCACACTACCTCAGTCCTAGGCTGACTAGGTCCAAGACAAAAACACAAAGCGGTTTCAAAATAAAAATTAGAAAAACAAAACAAAACACAAAAATAAGTTTGGCAATGTGGCTGGCTATGGTACTGCAAGTAAAACAAATCAGTGGTTTGGAGTTTAATGTTTTAGGGTAAATGGCTGGTGTTACACTTATTGCCTGAAAGTAACTTATCAAAGAATCATGGGGAAAAAAATTTTTTTCATTTTTTTAATCCCTAATTTCTGCCCTCAAACCATATAAAGTCAATAAAATTAATTTATTTATTCCAAAATACTACCAAAAGAAAGCTCTATGTCCTGGGGGGAGGGGATTGCTTTGATAGTTTTAAAATAAGAAAGCTAATCATGATAAAACAGATGGCTGATTAAGTGGTTAAGGAATAGCAACTTTTAGGTTTTAGAAAATAAGTGTTACGTGTTGGAATGCAACTATTGTGATTATCAATTGCTTTTATTGCTATTGTTTAGAAACCATCCATGAACCATAAATAGAATAAACAGCAATTGTGTTGTGAAGTACATTAGGTGAAAGAGTTTACTGGTAGAGTGTTCAGGGGATGTGTCATGGACGATGTGGCTGAGAGCCTGTTTCAGTGAGAGAGAATGGCATTAAAAGTATGCCAGTCACTCACACACAGTGTATGCAGCAGAACCCTGGATCTCTGCATTCTATAGATGGAAGGGAAAATGACGACGGATAGAGATTTTAGCTGAAAAAGGCCAGTGTTAAGTAGTAAGTGTAGAATCTGTATTGGGCAGAGACTAGAAAACTAGTTGTCTAGTATTGACATCACCCACCCACCTTCCCTTAACCTTGTTGTTAAAGCAGATTGAAGGTGGGGAGTGGGGTCCTTGGAGTAGTAGTAGTAGACATGTAAGTAGGTTACCCCTGAACAGTATGTTTACCTCAGTTGTGGTGGTTATTTTTGGGCAAGGTCAACAGAGATACTCTGGTTAATCTGTCATGATGTGGTGAATCTTGCAGGGCATGGGTTAAAAGTATTGGTAACCGCTCAAAGATCCTCTTGCTAATTGTTCCCAGTCCTTGTGAGGTAGGTAGGGGATAGATGCCCGTTAATGTAAAAGTTATGTTTGTGTATTCTAATTGATAGCTATTCTGTTTACGTTAGATACTTTAATAAAATTCCTGCGGCCAATACCACATTCCAAGCCATGCAGTGTGTCCTATATCTTTATTTCAGGGGGCAGGTTATTGGAGGAGTTTATAACCCTTTCAACACCAGGGGGTAAATGTATGAACGTGCGGGCTCTTCAACACCTGCGTGTTCGGCGATTAAATTTCAAGCGGCGCTGCATTGTAAAGGGAAGTTTCCCTTTACAATGCAGCGCCGCTTGAAATTTAATCGCTGAACACGCGGGTGTTGAAGAACTCGCACGTTCATACATTTACCCCCAGAGGTTTGAGACTGGGACAATTTTTCACTTACTCACTTTTTCTTAATGATACATCTGTTTTGTCAGGAATAACTTTCCATAAGCATCTTTATAAAATACCCCCACATTTTACCAAATATGTGCACTTTACTTGATATTGGTTCTAGATATTTGGGCCATAATAAAAAAGCAAGTACATATATATATTTTTTTTATTTTGTAGCTTTTAATCCCATATTCACACTAGCAAGTGGCACCAAGCTATACAATAGCTTTTTTTTTTATGTCTGGGACATCTTAACCCTGTTAGAGCATGTTGATATATTCTCTAAAACTAGAGCTGCTCTGGCTCTTATAAAGCACACAGTTTATCCACCCTGCAGTGAAACACCTGACCTCACACCGGTGCGTGCAGGTGTACGTTATACGTGAGTGGTGCCAAGTGCTAGGGGAATAAGGAATAGCATGTATCCGAATGACAATGCAACCATTCAGTTCATTGGGAACTTGTGACATCATTAAGGCACGTGATGTAATGAGGAGTTTAATGTAATAGGATTTTTAATGGTTGTGCAATGAAATCTGCCTACATGAAATTCAGTGAAAAGCTGTAGTGACCTGGTTCTTGCTCAGCTGCTCGTATTGGCTTTAGTTTCTCAGTTGGCCCTGCGAGGCTTCCTGTGCTGCTGGATTCAATAGTAATAATGAATAGTCATTTCCCTTTCTCATAAATGAGGGGAATGGAACAGTATTTTGTGGTAACTCTCAATTCAAACTAGTAAACTTCCCCCAAAAAATTCTAATTAAAGAAATTCTATGTTTTTGCCACTTTTAGATTGAACACACTTCAGTTTGCAGTAATTGTCACACTATATGCATAACATATTTTATTAGCTTTATTTTTTTCTTTATCCTGTGATTTCTTTAATGTACAGTAGTTTGTATACTCGCTTGCCTCAAAGGTGTCTATGGCTTCTCAAGGAGATTCAGAAGTGGAATTTGAACCTAAAACTGTATTATTTTTTTAATCTCCTGTGTCATGTAAGCATACTGTATGAGCTGAAATGTTACAAGGGCTACAAAACAAATTTTACATTTTGTGAGACTTGTACTTAACGTAATGACACTATGCTACCTAAAGGTGCTGTTACCATAAAAGAGCTCTCTGCTTAATTGTGCCTAGCACAGAGGAATATACTGTATATTATGTGTAGTCTTATAATATTCCACTGTGCAGGTTATTTGGAAACTGAGGGAGTTGTCTCCTGACTGATTGTCTGCGCTCTCTTACTTTCTTTTCTGGACTTATATATGTACCCCATGACTTCACATGTAGCCGTGGCAAGTTTGTATATACTTATTACAATTACTTGTGTGGGAGCCAAGTACTATTAAAATAAATGTTGTGCTTTAGAGTCCAAGGAGGGGGTGTGCAGGTGGGTGCTAGAAAAGGGCTTTGCAGGACAACCAATTGGACAGCCCTTCTCAATAGAAATAATGGAACAAAGAAAGGGTTTTGAAGAAGACTCAAAGTCCATAGTGAATAGTGTTCGATGCATCAGTATAATATAGTCAGAACTTAATTAAGATGAACTGGGAATTTGGTTTTGCATGTACACAGTGGAGATAGCCATTTTGCAAGCCGAAGGAAAATTCAAGGAGTGCAGTCTATCAAATAACTAGAAACCAGTGTCCTCGCCAGTGCTTCATGTCCATAGCAAATTGATAGCCTGCATTCTCTTGACTATTACTTTTGCTTACGAAAATGGCTGCATCGACTGGTTGTAGATGACATTAGCAGCACTCGGAGCAGCCCCAATTTACACTCTAAAGCCTGGATTTTGATACCATAAGCGGTGCTGGAACTTGAGGGATGTTGACACCACCTGGCCTTAAGGTAATGGGGTCTCGTCATTGCCAGTCTACCCTCCTGAAGCCACCGTATATCCCCATTTGATGCTTCACTGTGCATGTACCAGCCTCTTCGCTTGCTCAGGAGAGCAGAGTGGAGGCCTCAAAGTGTAGACTGGAAATTTTTCCCACTTACTTTGTCAATTATTACTGATACTTCCTCTTAGTGGAACCGTGGGAACTGCCTGCTGAAACAATTTCCCCAGGACTACGCTGTTTCCATAATAGAGCACCCACAAATCACTGCAGAGGGAGATGTGAGCGGGAGGTCTAGTAAGAAGCTGCTATCTCCTTGATTGCTGCTGGATATTGGTCTGTGAGGTCACAACTCCTGTGCAGCTTAACAAGGCTCAATGCTGTTGGCTGGGAAGGGGATGAAAAAAGCAGCCCTTGGGGAAAAAAAGACTCTTTGGAGCAGTGAGGGGTGCCCCGGGTAGGTAGGCTCCCCACCCTAGTATTGCAGGTTTAAGAAAAAGTTCAGCTCCCTTGTCACATGACTTATTTTGGAAAGATTTCCAGCATGGAATGGCAGCAGATTATAAAAAGCTAAATACAGTAGATATAAGTATTATTTAATACAGGCACCTGTTTTAAGTTAGTAAGAAAATACAGAAATTGCAATGACCTCTTACTGACTATTTTTCTTTCATTGTGATCTAACTTCTGCTGTGAATGAGTAGTTATGATGAGGTTAATGGATGTTGTGCATATTTGTATCTCGTCTGCCAGACAAGCACATGTTTTCCTCTAACAGAATTATTCTCCAGCCTTCTGCCTTGTAGTCATCTGGTTAATGTCTTTATCTGTCTGAGTTTTCAGAAATGTTAACATTAAAACCAGTGTGTGTGTGATGCTCAACATCATCATCTTATTATATTTATATGGTGCCACAGAATCCGCACAAGAAATAAACATAATAAAATGTAGATAAGTGACAAGAGAAACAATAAAAACTGTAAAATACTATACAAGAGACAATAGAGTAGACAAGTACATAAGAAGTCACAGCTAGAACAAAGGAAACATTAGAAAGAGGGAAGTGAGTGGAAGGGGCAGGTGAAGCGTGAGGAGGGAATTGTCATAGCATAGGGGGGAGTAGGCAAGTTTTGAGGGAGAAAGATTTGAGGTGTGGGGCAAGTTTGTTTTGGCAGGGCAAGGAGTTCCAAATGTGGGGAACAGCGTGGGCAAAATCCTGAAATGGGAGTGTGATGTGGTGACAGATGAAAAGGAGAGACTGTGGTCATTGACAAGGCGGGCTAGTAGGCGAGTATTTTGTGTCCAGGTTGGAGATGTAGGATGGGGAGGCGTTAAAAAAGAAGGGAAAAAGACATTGTCAGGTAGGCCAGAGAGGAGATTAGATTAATCAAGGCAGGAGATGGCAAGAACATGGAGGATGCCTTGGTGACATCCAGGGAGGAGACAGGGCGAATCTTGGCACTGTTGTAACGATGGAGGTGACATGATTGAGCAAGTAACTGGATGTGGGGAGTGATTTGAGGGCGTAGTCGATGATGGACTCCAGTCAGCAGGCGTGGGGAACAGTGGAGAGGGTGACACTAATAACCTTTAAGGGAGGTAGGAGGAGGGGAATATGACACTGGCGGTGTAAAGAGAAGTTTACTTTTGGATATTTTGAGGTAGTATCCAGGTGGAAATGGCAGAGAGGCAGTCTGACAAACTTGAGAGGACAGAAAGAGAGGTTAGGGGAGGAAAGGTAGATTAGACGGTCATCGGCTTAGAGGCGATATAAGAAACAGAGCTGATGAGGTCTAAAGAGATAAAAGTAATGGGCAAAAAACAAAACTTTTGGGAACCCCAACAGATAGAGGGAGAGGAGGGTAGCAGGCACCAGAGGAAGATACATTGGATAAGATATGCTGTATGTAATACTGATGATATATTGGCTCAAAGTGCTTATTCTGGCTTCTCTCTAGACTGCTTCTACAATGGTCACAGATAGCTGAGAAGGCTTTTTGTAAAGCCTCTGATACAGTATTAGAGTGAATTATGTTATAACCTGGCCACTAAGAAAGGCATACATGAGTTAGTGTATGTTGTCTTTCATTGTGGAGAATTTGTTAACTTCCAGCATGTTTCACAGCACATTGGTGAAAATGAAAATCCTGTTTAATTTAGAATAATAAAAAACGTTAAACCATTAACTAGTTACATTGGTTAGTTTGGCAATTGTCCAATAGAGATTGTAAACCATAACATTCATGGTAAGAATTATGGCCATAAGAAATCGCAATTCATGTTTCTTATTTCATCTTTGTGCTCTATACACAAGTGCCTTTGTCATACTTTTCTACCCACAGAACTAGCTGTGTCCTGATATCTGCTTGTTTGCTGGCTTTTAGTCACTTGCTGTATGCCAGCTTGTGAAAGGCAGACACCTAAATCTGATCATTCATTTACAGAGAGACACTTGTCCATCTGTCATCTGCTTGTTTCTAACATAGTGATTTTGCAGTCTCCTAGCAACATTGCTTGTACTTCTGTCTTAAAAATATTTAAAAGCGTTATGATGATTGAGCTTTGTTTTTTAGTTCTGTGTACATGGTATATGTAATAAAGTTACCCAATGACAGGATAACAGTGCTGTATATTTGTTGGATCCAACTGTTTTCATTCAGCGTAATTTTAGTTTTTATTCTGCAAAAGTGTTCCGCGGCCTAAAGGAGTTTTTCTTTTTGACCTGATGACGTTTCCATATGTGGGTTATTTACAGTCCGGTTTACATTGGGATCTTACGAGACAGTTGCTTATCCTTCAGCTGTTTCCAGGACCCAACCCAAGTGTAATATTACACAATTACATGAACACTTGATTACATTCCTTTATAAAACCAACAAACAACTGTAGCTCTGAAATGTTGTTAAACTCTTGAAAGTTAGATGAGCATATCTGTCATTGTTTTTAGTACAGTGCTGCACACATTGCAGTGGTGCTTTAGGGTGACAGCTGTTTGTGTATGAGCAATCTGGACAAGCAGAAGAGGATGACCAAATTGCAGAGATGATATTATTCAGGTGCTGCCCTTAAACCTGCTCTTCCTGCTGATAGGTCAGATGATAACCTCACACATACACAGATGCCTGTAATCAGCCAACCAGATGATTTTTAGTTCTGCCAAAGAAATATGATCCTTTTTAGAACAGTGTCATTACCTATTTTATGTCCCCATAGCAATTTGGATGCATCACGAGATCCAGGTGATGAAAGAGAAATGGCTGAAATAATTTGAAATCATGCAAGCATGGGAGAAATCAGAGTAGAGTAAGAAAGGGGCAGAGCAGGAATAAAGAAGGGAATTCAGATATATATGTCCACAAATTTGGCGTATACTTTTCAAACTGTTCAAGATTTCCTCCATATGCATTGCGATTATTTATATGGACATACGGACGTGTGTGTGTGTGTGTATGTATGTATGTATGTATATGTGTGTACACATACACAAATTGCTATGGGGGGACATTTTGGGCAGGTGTGTAAAATATACTACAAAGTAAGAATGCTTCCTTTCAAAACTAGAAGTGTTAATAGTTTATTGTTTATCAATTAACAAACTGCGAAGTGAATAAACAGAAGAGAAATCTAAATCAAATCAATATTTGGTGTGACCACCCTTTGCTTTCAGAACAGCATCAATTCTTCTAGGTACACTTGCACACAGCTTTTTAAAAAAACCTGGCAGGGAGGTTGTTTCAAACATCTTGGAGATCTACCCACAGATCTTCTGTGGATGAAGGCTAGCTCAAATCCTTGTGTCTGTTCATGTAATCCCAGACAGACTTGATGATGTTGAGATCAGGGCTCTGTGGGTGCCATATCATCACTTCCAGGACTCCTTGTTCTTCTTTACGGTGACGATAGTTCTTAATGACATTGGATGTATGTTTGGGGTCGTTGTTCTGCTGCAGAATAAAGTTGGAGCCAATAAGACGCCTCCCTGATGGTATTGCATGATAGATAAGTACCTGCTGTATTTCTCAGCATTGAGGACACAATTAATCCTGACCCAATCCCCAACTCCATTTTCTGAAATACAACCCCAAGAACTTCTACAAGGAACCTTGCAAAGAACTTTTGCGAGGAACCTCCACCATGCTTCACTGTTACCTGCAGACACTCATTATTGTACCACTCTCCAGCCCTTCGATGAACAAACTGCCTTCTGTTAAGGCCAAATATTTAAAATTGTTACTCATCAGTCCAGAGCACATGCTGCCATTATTCTGTACCTCAGTTCCTATGTTTTTGTGCATAGTTGAGTCACTTAGCCTTGTGTCCACGTTGAAGGTATTGATTTATGGCCACAATTATTCCATGAAGACCACTTCTGGCCAGACTTCTTCGAACAGTAGATGGGTGTACCTGGGTCCCGCTTATCTTTCCAGTTCTGAGCTGATGGCACTGCAGGACATCTTCCGATTTCGAAGTAAGCATGATGTGTCTTTCATCTGATGCACTAAGTTCCTTGGCTGACCACTGTGTCTACGTCCTCATCGTTGCCTGTTTCTTTGTGCTTCTTCAAAAGAGCTTGAACAGCACATCTTGAAACCCCAGTCTGCTTTGAAATCTTTGCCTGGGAGAGACCTTGCTGATGCATTCTAGCTACCTAGTGTCTTGTTGCTGTGTTCAGTATTGCTCTGTTGTTTGACCTGTGACCTGAAACTGTCTTCCACACCCTCACCTTTGCAGCAGAGTTTGGTTGTTTCTCACCCAGTTTTAAGCCTCCTACACAGCTGTTGCTCTTTCAGTTAATGACTGTGTTTCAACCTACATAAGAAAATGATGATCATTATCACCTGTTTGGTATGATTGGTTAATCACACACCTGAATTAGAATCCTAGAAAATCCCTGACTTTGCAAGTGTACCTTGAAAAATTGAATGCGGTTTTGAAGACAGAGTGGTCACGCCAAATATTGATTTGATTTAGATTCCTCTCCTGTTCACTCACTTTGCATTTTGTTAATTGATAAAAAATAAACTATTAACACTTCCATCTATTGAAGCATTCTTAATTTGCAGAATATTTTCCATACCCGCCTAAACTTTTGCACAGTATGGTGTGTGTGTGTGTGTGTGTGTGTGTGTGTGTGTGTGTGTGTGTGTGTGTGTATAGATATATATATATATATAGAGAGAGAGAGAGAGAGAGAGAGAGAGAGAGACTGACTCTGACTTTGACAAGGCCAAGCTGTGATGACCAGACAAGTGGCTTAGAGCATCTCCACAACAGCAGGTCTTGTGGTATGCAATGGTTAGTATCTCCAAAAGTGGTCCAAGAAAGGACAACCGGTGAACCGGCAACGGGGTCATGGGCGCCAAAGGCTCATTGATGCGCATGGGGAGCGAAGGCTAGTCCGTTTGGTCCAATCCATAGAGACACCTCTTTCCTAATGGCCTGTCAACAGGACAGTCATATGGATATGTTTAGGAATGGTTTGTCACCACAGTTACTGCTTGAGCTTTTCAGTTTCACTTTGATCAAAGAATTGACACGGACTGTATGGTGGGGAATGTTGCATGTATTCAGCCCGTCTGAGGACATATATACGTCTGCATACACTGATGCCTAGCCATGGCTAGTCAAACAGGTTACAGTTATGGTCAACCACTGTATATAGATTCAACTAATTTTTAATTCTCAGTTTTTTTATGTAGACTTTCACAGCTAACCAGTTTCAATCTTTTTCAATGTTAATGGTTCAACCAAGATACATGCAACGCAAACATGCTTTCCAGCCACCGTGTGTGTCTGAATAAATTTAATCATGTGCTTTTCCAGAGCTTGGATAAGATCTCTGCTTCCCGTCAGGTTGTTTATAAGTGTGGACAGAGTAGTCCATTACGGGACCAATGGTAGGGCATTGGTCCTGTGTTGCTGGGTCTATACATAATTTCCATTCTGACATGGATGTGTTGAATACATGCCTACTTGTTTCACTTCAGGGGATTGCTCATCCTCTGTCTTGTCACTGTAGCTGGAACGGTTCTAAAAAGGAACAGATATGTAAATGACCGAGGTAACAGTCAAAACCATACATCAGATACAAATTTTCCATCTTACTAGTATTTCCGTCTCTTCCAAATTCTTACCTATAATTTCAGGCCAGTGTCCCTTCTGCATGATACATCTGGGATTTTAGACTGTGAGTAAAAGGTTGTCTGGGTTCATGTCGCTCAAGAGCTTGCAAAAGCCACCATGATGTCAGATGGAATAGACTGAGCAAAGACGCACAGAGACTGGGGTCTCTTTTTGCCAGGGTTGGGTATGTTTCCCCTTTGGTTTAGCTTACCTCATCTCATGTGTTGCCACAGGTATTTTCTTGCAAACAAGCCTTGGCAAGCAGCACAGTGCATGAAGCATTTGGAAACCATGTCTTTGGTAGTTTGCATGGAATCGGAACACTGCATCCTGTCCTTATCGCTTTAGTTGTGCGCAAAGTTGCTTCTATTCTGAAGATGTACACCTTTAATGCACCTTTCTTTTGAGTTCTTGGGAATTTTCATGGCCAAGGCAACTTCAGTCTCTATACTGTGAACATGTTTGATATGCCAGGCTAATTATAGTACAGGCAGTAATGCTTTGCTTTGTTCCACTAACCCGCAATTGCACATCACTGCTGGTGTCTGAATCCACTCTCCTCTGAAGGGTCAGGTACATACACCATACTTGCCAACTCTCCCGGAATGTCCGGGAGACTCCCGCATTAAGCAAGAATCTCACGGACTCCCGGGAGAGTGTGGCAATCTCCCGCATCTGGCAGAATTCTGCCCACTTCCTAGTGAAGTGGACAGAATTAGGTCCAAAACGCTGCGATTCACCGGGCATCGCGGCCCCCTGCTGTCAAATGACGCGTTTGGGTCAATACGTCACAGGGGCGGGGCCAAAATGACACAAATTTTGGAGCCCCGCCCCCATCACGCCCACCGCTCCCGGAAGCCAACTTCAGCAAGTTGGCAAGTATGACATACACTTTCCCACTGATCTCCACGCTATTATAGGAGCCTCCATTAGTCTGTATTATACCCACTGTACCCACTTTACTTACAGCAGGAGAAGGACATGTGTGTAAAAGAGCAAGAAAACTGCAATCTCCTTCACTTCCTGCACATAGTATGAGCCTGCTGTTCCATAGGCAGCCAGTGGGGGCATGCACACTTTCGCCTCCACATCAGAAACTCGCACACACTTTTGGTCTGACAAAAGTGACTTGTGGGGACATGCCAGATTTTAAGGCTGAGTATATTGGCAAGATGCCCTGCATTCACTAGGTTTTGTAGGTTTCACAGAGACCTCATTTTCTTTTGTCCCCACTATGACTGAGGTCCCCACAGTGTTGGTGTGTAAACAGGACATTGTCCCCAAAAGTATAGGAATACAAACACACACACTTATTTAAATAATAGGAGAAAAACAAGGAAGGGAAAGTGGGGCAGCGAGCTTTTCCGCATGCATAAAATTTTAAATTAAAAGAATAATGAAATAGTAGTGAAAATTATTAATTTGTTAAGTGTTGAAATCAACCAAGGAATACATATCAAATGATTTAGATGGGGTGGATCTGGAGATTTCCAAAGACCAGCTAACTGAGAAGTTGCAGCAAGACATATATATAGTGAATTATGTTATTGCAGTATTTTTCATACCTAGATTCGAAAAATGGAAGGTGAACAAATTCTGAGAGAGCGAGGAATGTTGATGGTTGTTTCAGCTTTAATCCCAAAAAATTATTTAATGTTTCACCAAAATTTTAGTAATTTTTGGCAAATCCACCAAATGTGGGCAAAATTACCTAATTTTGAACAACCTTTAACATGGATCATATGGAGAAAAGATATGCATCTTGGAGGGAACAAGATACCATCTATAACACAATTTATGTGAATGTTCTTTGATTGTAGCAGAAATTTTTAAGTACAGTTTTGCGTAGGTTAAGAAAATTTGTTCAGAAGCCTTTAATCATGCGCCAATATCCACCATATGTATTGTGGTATTTACCTGCAAATGACCTCTCCAGCACACATTGTGACATCCTCATCATAGTTTATTTGTAAGGTGCCACAAAACTGCACAATGCTGGAGAGTTAGTATAACAATCCATACATAAAAACAAGTCATGCAAAAAACAGTACATATGAGGTTGACAAACGTGCAGACATTAGAAGATAGATACCTGTGATTGTATCTTCTCATTCTCTGTACTTCGACTCTCTCATTACACTTGTATAGTTGCTCTCCTGGGGCTTACCACTAATTATCTGATGTGAAGGTGTTTGTCATAGCTTTAAACATAAGTTTTTATTTTTAAGTGTGCTATCTTTCTCTGTTTCACATTCCTTAAAAAATTATGGTAAGAGCAGGTTAGAAGAAGTGTCAAATTATAGGTAGATGTGTGTAGCATGGGGAGGAAGAAACACAGAGGGCTTCAAAATTGGTCAAGTCCCTAAACAGATCCCTCCAGAGCCTGCTCTTAGCAGTGTGTATTCCTGAGCAGAAATGGAGAAACTGTCCCCGAGACAACAAATATACACTTCTGTGAGTGTGGAAAACCTAAAGCCATTGTTGCAGAAATCGGACATTAAATATTGGCTAGAGTTTGCCTGAAAAGCTTGTGTGAGAGCCACATGACATGGGGAGAAAGTCTAGTTATCTGTTGAGAACAAGCTTAAACTTTGTTTTGCCTCAAACTTGGTTTACACAAACCTAACTATTTGCATCATCCCAAGACCACACTGTCTAATACATAGGTCAGGGAACTTTTTTACCTTTTTACCCCAAAATATATTTAGATACTCCGATGTTACCCCCTTGATTTGAAAGGAAGGAAATCGTATATTAATTATTGGAATTCAAAATTTTATTGAATCTAATCAAAATTTCTTTGAAAGCTTCAACTTCAAATCGTCAGGTTTTGGAGAAATGATGTTGCTTCATATTTGATACGAGAGCATCAATATTGGGGCATTTTGATGTCAGAGCAATTTGGATACAGTCTTCAGCATCCAATCGATTTCTCTGCTTTGTTTTTATGTTCGTTAGAGTGGAAAATCCTTGTTCGTAAAGGTAGGTTGTTGCAAAAGGCAGCAACTTTTTTACTGCTTCCTCATGTGCAATTATGAATGCCTTTGCAGCTGTTGACATCCAAAAATATGACAGATCTGCTTTGTTTTCAAATGCAATACATGCTTCATTATTGCATCGAAGCTCAAGAAATGCCTCTGCCAACCCTTGAGGCTCTTTTGGTACAACAGCAATTTCACATTTAAGGGGGTCTACAATCCAACTGACAGCATGTGAATCGGCAGCATTACCCCCGAGGAATTTAATTTTTACGCCTTTTGGTGTAATTTACCCCTGTTCCCTGACCACTGGTCTAATATGGCATATGGAGGGGACATAATGCTATGGGGATACGTCTCTGCTTTCTGGTTAAAATGGACGGCGTATGATATATCTATCATATAGACATTTTGGAGGCAAACTTCCTTCATTTGCCAAGGACTTGGGAGAAGGTTTATATTTCAGCAGGACAATGGCCTATTGCATAGAGAGATTTTTGTTTTGTTTTTTCTCTTGGACAGAGTGATAAGAATTCCCAAATGCAGCAATTTTACACAAAATTGTAAGAAAATGTCGAAAGGTTATGAATGTTTGATTTTTATAGTCACTGTATGAACACACACACATACACACACACAAATACACAAACGCACACAATGTGTTCATGTTGTGAGTTAACAAACTTGGCTTAATAAATGGATGAGGTTTAAAGTATTGCGTTTGATTCCCTCTTAGTCAACATTTTGTCTTCCATATGGCAACCATTTATATTTATGCAATTTTGTACAAATTCTTATGCACCTTTATTGTACAAAAATAAAGTAATCAAGTAAATTGTGCAAAAATTACTGAAAGCTGATGCTTTCATGCTGGCTTGTTGTTTCTGTATTATTTAACCAGTTATCCTTTCACTATGGTTAGGGTTCATAAATAAAAATATTCAGTTGTCCTGTAGTTCATAAACCAATTATTTTGCAGTCTGCTTTTCCAAGAACAGCTTGCAAACATTGTAATATTCGATAGTTTTATTAATGTAGTAATGTTTTACAATCTAGTGGTAACCCTCTTGTGAGCAGGATGCTGACTGTTAATATCTTGTATTCATTTGTGATGCCTTTTATTATGGTAATATAATTGTGTGAAATAATCTGCATAGACAAGTAAAAAAAAAAATACTATTTTTATTTGAAATTTTTTATTTTGTTTTTTGTTTGTGTAGGTGAGATGAGTGAAAGTCGAGCGAAAAGAGTCCGGATAAAGGAAGTAGATGGGTGGACCCTGAAGTTGCTTGTAGATTACGTTTACACTGCGGAAATTCAAGTGACAGAAGAAAATGTGCAGGTGGAGTTATTGATTATAACATGCTGACCACAAGTTGTCTAGTTTTCGTTAAAAAAAAAATCTAAAGTAATATCCTACTTGTTGGTTTGTAAAGACTGTTGCAAGCTTTGTGTGTGTGTATGTGTATATGTACGTGTGTATATGTGTGTGTGTATATATATATATATATATATATATATATATATATATATATATATATGTATATATATATATGTGTGTGTATGTATGTGGCGCTGCAGCTTGGTTTTTCTTTTTCCCACACACGCCACTAGGCATTTATATAGTAGAATATATGTAGCCTTTTAACAGCACCTCACAGGTGCAATTCCTGATTTAAAAGCAAAGTGTCTGGTAAATTGGAAGCTCTGAAATGGGCCTACTGAATGGAGCCTGCCCTAATCTGTCCATTCACAACTCCAGGGACCCTTACATCGGCTCTTCCTGCAGTCGAAAGCGATCTTTGGGAAGCTCTTTCCCAAACACAAGCAATATCCCTGGGGTTATAAAACACAAACGATAGAAACATGGGTCTTATATATCTGCCATTAACAACTTCCCAAGTGCTTTTGTCACAATATATACAAAATATCGGAATAAAGACTACATTACTTGTCATTACCATGAGTAGTCCGTTTTTTCACTTTCTCCCATTCGTATATATATTGATGTATAGTTTTATCTTATTTTACTTAATACTTTAGAAATTACCAGTAGCACAGATAACCTTATATGTCTTTTAGAAGTGTCAAGGTATTGTTTGAGGTCAGGCAAGCTTTGAGTACACATGCTGGAAGAGTCCGTATGACTATGGAGTACAGATTACTCAAATTACTAGAAAATCAAGTTGATAAATGCATGGCTCACAATAGATCTAGTGCACTAAAATGTAGATGATAAAATTAATCCATCAGCAATTCAATTACATTAAGTGGGAAAAGGAATCTGGTATTGAATCTGATTGGAGTTGTGTATTGTAATTAGGTGATTATTATTATTATTATTATTATTATTAATTTTTATTTATAAGGCGCCACTAGGTGTCCGTGGCGCCGTACAGGGACATACAGAGACGCGATACAGGGTGAGACAGCACGGTACAGTTAACAAAAAGCACAGTAACTCAGAAGCTCAAAGTACAGCTAGATGAAAGGTGAGAGCCCCCTGCGGTGAAGCTAGAGGGGCAGGAGGACCCCACGGAAGAGACAAGGAGCTGGAGAGCAGAGTTAAGGTGGTGGAGAACAGGAGGAGAGGAGGCCCTGCTCAAAGGAGCGTACAATCTAAGGGGAGGGTAGGACGGACAGAGACACAAGGGTGGGAGGAGGAAAGGGGGAGAACGGAGAGAGGGAGAGGGGGGAGAGGAGAATTAAGAGGAGGGAGGCAGGAGGAGGGCAGGATAGGGACGGCGGTAGGTGGGAGGCTGGAGGGAGGTCGGTTAGGTGGGGGACTGGAAGGCTTTGAGGAAGAGGTGGGTTTTTAAGGCCCGTTTGAAGCTGGACAAGTTGGGGGATGTTCTGATGGAGCGGGGGAGCTGGTTCCAGTGAAGGGGGGCAGCGCGGGAGAAGTCTTGGATGCGAGCATGGGAGGAGGTGACCAGGGGGGAGGTGAGGCGACGGTCATTAGCCGAACGCAGAGGGCGGGATGGAGCGTGGATGGAAATAAGGTTGGAGATGTAGGGAGCAGTGGAGTTGGAGAGAGCCTTGAAGGTAAGTGTAAGGAGCTTGAACACTATTCTGTAGGGGAAGGGGAGCCAGTGAAGGGATTGGTATAGGGGGGAGACAGAAGAGGAGCGGCGAGAAAGGAAAATGAGCCGAGCGGCTGCATTCAGTACAGAGCGAAGGGGAGCGAGATGAGAGCGGGGGAGGCCGGTAAGGAGGAGGTTGCAGTAGTCCAAGCGGGAGATAAGAGCGTGGACAAGAGCCTTAGTGGCATCTTGGGAGAGGAAGGGCCGAATGCGTGCGATATTCCGCAGCTGGAAGCGGCAGGATTTGGCGAGAGAGAGAATGTGAGGAGCAAAGGAGAGAGAGGAGTCAAGGATGACACCGAGGCAGCGAAGTTGAGGAACAGGGGAAATAGAGGAGTTGAGGACAGAGATAGAAAGATCGGAAGGGGAGGGGGAATGAGCAGGAGGAAAAACAATAAGTTCGGTTTTAGCGAGATTAAGTTTAAGGAATCTGGAGGACATCCAGGAGGAGATGGCAGAGAGGCAGGCAGACACCCTGGAGAGGAGGGAGGAAGAGAGATCGGGAGAGGAAAGGTAGAGTTGGGTGTCATCGGCATAAAGGTGGTACTGGAGACCAAAAGAGCTGATGAGTTTCCCCAGGGAAGAGGTGTAAAGAGAGAAGAGTAGGGGTCCGAGAACAGAGCCTTGGGGGACCCCTACTGGAAGGGAAGAGGGGGGGGAGAGGGATCCAGAGGTGGAGACAGAGAAGGAACGGTCAGCAAGGTAGGAGGTGAACCATGACAGGACCGGGCCGGAGAGGCCAAAGGATTGAAGGGTGAGGAGCAGGAGCGGGTGGTCAACGGTGTCGAAGGCCGCTGAGAGATCCAAGAGAATGAGAAGGGAGAAGTGGCCCCTGGCTTTCGCGGAGAGGAGATCATTAGTGACTGTGGCCAGGGCAGTTTCAGTGGAGTGGAGGGGGCGGAAGCCAGATTGAAGGGGGTCAAGGAGGGAGTGGTCAGAGAGGTAGGTGGAGAGGCGGCTGCAGACGAGCCTCTCAAGTAGTTTGGAGGCAAAGGGGAGAAGAGAGATGGGGCGATAGTTAGAGAAAGAGGTGGGGTCAAGGTTAGGTATCTTAAGAATGGGGGATACAAGGGCGTGTTTGAAGGAGGAGGGGAAGATGCCGGCGGAGAGGGAGAGATTAAAGAGGTGGGCGAGGTGGGAGCAGGTGGCGGGGGAGAGGGAGCGGAGTAGGTGGGAGGGGATGGGGTCCAGGGGACAGGAGGACGGAGGGGAGGATGAAATAAGAGAGTGTACTTCTTCGCCCGTAGTGGGGCGAAAGGAGAAGAGGGGGCGGTGGCGGGTGGGGGAGGGAGGAAGTGTGGGGGGGGGCGGAAGATGGGAGGAGGTGATTTCGAGTCGGATGGCCTCAATTTTCGAGGAGAAGAAGGAGGCAAAGTCGGTGGCGGTAAGGGAGGAGGGGAGAGAAGGGGCGGGTGGGGACAGGAGGGTGTTGAAGGTGGCGAAGAGGCGGCGGGGGTTGGAGGACTGGGAGGAGATGAGGGATTTAAAGAAAGATTGTTTGGCTAGAGAGAGGGCGGAGCTATAGGAAGAGAGGATGAACTTAAAATGGAGAAAATCAGCCAGGGAGCGGGATTTTCTCCAGTATCGTTCAGCCGTGCGGGAGCATTTTTGGAGGAAGCGGGTGAATTTGGAGTGCCAGGGTTGGGGTTTGGAGCGACGGGGGTTGACAGAGTGGGCCGGGGCGATGGCGTCAAGAGCGGAGGTGAGAGCGTGGTTGTAGAGGGAGACCGCCAGGTTGGGGCAGGCCTGGGAGGAAAGGGGGGAAAGGAGAGTATCGAGAGTAGCAGACAGGGTGGCAGGATCGAGGGCGTCAAGGTTGCGCCTGGACTGAGCAGGAGTGGGGGGCGTGGGGTGGGGAGCGGGAGGGGAGGAGAGAGAGAAAGAGAGGAGGTGGTGGTCGGATAGAGGAAAGGGAGAGATGGAGAAATCAGAGAGATTACAGAGGTAGGAGAAGACTAGGTCAAGGGAGTGACCAAGGCAGTGGGTAGAGGAAGAGGTCCATTGTGTGAGGCCAAGAGAGGAGGAGAGGGTGAGCAGCTTAATGGACGCAGGGTCAGAGGGGTTGTCGATGGGGAAGTTAAAGTCGCCGAGGATGATGGAGGGGAGGTCAGAGGAGAGGTGGTGAGGAAGCCAGGCGGCAAAGTTGTCGATGAAGAGGGAGGTGGGACCAGGGGGGCGGTAGATGACGGTGACTCTGAGGTGGATGGGGTAGAAGAGACGGATAGAGTGGGATTCAAAAGAGGAGAAGGTAAGGGAGGGTTCAGGGGGGATGACACGGAAAGTACAGGCGGAGGAGAGGAGGAAGCCCACACCGCCGCCTGGGCGGGCGCCAGGTCTGGTGGAGTGGGTGAAGGAGAGGCCACCATAGGAGAGGGCGGCGGGGGAGGCGGTGTCAGAGTCAGAGAGCCAGGTTTCCGTAATGGCAAGAAGGTTAAAAGAGTTAGACAAGAAGAGGTCGTGGATAGCGGTGAGTTTGTTGCGGACAGATCGAGCATTCCAGAGGGCACAGGAGAGGGGGAAGGAGGAAAGAGGAGAGATAGGGATGAGGTTGGCAAGGTTGGCAGAGCGCTGGGGAGAGCGGGGGCAAGATGGTGAGGTGGGGCAGCGGGAGAGAATGGGAATGGCGTTAGGACAGGGCGGCATAGTGGGGGGGAGAGAGAGGCGCGGAAAGGGGGGGATGCAGAGATGAGCAAGGGAGACAGAGAGAGGGCTATGGGAGGATGCCAGGAGGGCAGAGGAACAGGTAGCAGGTGACGGGGAGACAAAGGACACGAAGAGAATGAGGGTAGAGAGGGAGTCAGTTAATGAGGCTAGAGGTGGAAGGGAGAAAAGGTGTGGCAAGTGGAAAACAAGGCAGGAGGAAAACAGTGAGTGATGGAGTGAAAACAGTGAGTAATGGAGACAATAAAATGGCGTAACAGTGGATAATAGAGACAAAACCAGTGAGACAAAATAATGGAGTAACAGTAGATAATAGAGACAAAAACAGTGAGAATGGAGAGAATGAATAACAGATGGTAACAGGAAAATAAAAATAGAGGCAATAAAACAGGCTATAGAAGCAATTGGCAATAGGTAACAGGCAATAAATGGCAGTAAACAATGGGTGCCTAAATGTGGCTAGGAGCTGTTCAGAGTGGCAAGCCAAGCCAGGGGAAGAGTTCGAGATTCCAGGGAACAGTCAGGGAAAATGTCAGAGGTGTGATCCAGAGAAACAATAGTGTAGTCCGTAGACGTTACCTGGAGAGCATGGGTGAAAGTTAGAGGAGAGCCAGGAGACATCGAAGGAGGGGCAGCATCCGTGGACGTCAGAGGTGGCATCGGAGATAGTCCAGGGCATGGATGGAGGGACCGTGGGCAGCGGAGGCAGCGATGGAGACAGACCCGGGCGTGGAAGGAGGTAACATAACCTTGAGTTACTCGCCAAGGGAAGTTGCTTGTAGCTACAGGGTGCTGGTGAGGGCTTAGATGGGTGAGTAGTTGATGGAATCCTGCTCAAGTCAAAACCGGAGGGTAACTGCAGAGTGGAGAGGCAGCGGAGGCGAGGAGGCCGGCGGAGGCAACGGAGTCCATCAGGAGGAGGCCTCAGAGCGGGTCGGTCCGGGGAACACTGGAGCGAGGTGGAGAGGTGCGGCACTTGAGGCCGGGGGTGAAACCGGAAGTAGGCCACGCGGCCAGCAGCAGGAAGAACCAGGAAGACAGCCGGGGAAACACTGGAGCGGAGTGGAGGGCGGTCGTCTGCGGGAGGAGCGCTGAGAAGAAGCTGGAGCAGCGCAGGCCGAAGGCTGAACCCAGACAAGGTGGAGAGGTGCGGCAGTCGAGGCCGGGGATGAAACCGGAAGTAGGCCTCGCGGACGGCAGCGGGAGGATCCGGGAAGACAGCCGGCTGGAGGTCAGCAGGAGAGGAGAATCGGGCAGCACTGGAGCTAGGTAAGAGTGGAGGAGGCACGGTGGGGGCAGCTGGGCCGGAGCCGGGGACCCGAATAGGTGCTGCCGGGGGACGAGGACAGGCACAGCCGGAGGAGCCAGGTAGCCAGGCGGGTGTAGGGACACGGCAGAAGGCAGGGTGGAGAGGCAGGGTAGGCGACAGGCTGCGGAGAGGTGCCGGGGGCTACTCCACAGAAGTAGGGAGCCCAGGCTCTGGGTCCCAGTGGAGAGCTCGCGGGGCACGTCCGAGCAGGGTGGAGACAGGAAGCGGAAAATTAAAGTCTGATTAAAGCGGTGATTAAAGTCTAGCGACCCTACAGCAACCCTACAATGTGCGTGCCCTGAATAGACATTTCTGCCTATTAGGTCAAAATTGTAATTTTTGTAAAGCAATCACTCATTCTAGTATGTATAATCTGGTTAAAAATGATTGGAGCACACATGATCCCATTTTGTAATGTGCTCTAAAATTGTACAGTGATGTTGCGCGTTAATTAAATTGTTTGATGCATGTGTGGCCAGCCAGCTTAAGGAATATAGAAGACATATATGCTAAATCCATTTATACTGAGATTCTGTGTGGCTGATATAGGCAAATTGTATTCCATTGCACATACATGTATACATCATTTACTTATTAATTCTTAGTATTAGAATGCATTATCTTCAGTTACATCAGAGTCAAATTTCATTTTGAAGTAGATCTAATCGCTAAGAGCCTGGAGCTGACACTTCCACCTTGTCGTGGCTGCATAGCATTTTCCCACCATTAGCCTTTCATTAGTCTTGTACAGATGAAATGCTGTGCACCCAACCATCCTCCGTCTTTCAAACAGGTTTACAGTGATACCAGGGAATCTGGTTTGGTTTGCTTTTACACTTTGTGTTTGTTGGGAGTTGTTCTTGAACTTTACTTTGGAGACTCCTACATTCTTTTTGATTAGTGACTCAATGCATGTCTGACCTAGATAGGGTATAATTAAAATAATCCAACATCAGTAACATTTCTTTGATATGAAGCATGAAAATATATCCTAGTTTACCAGATTAATTAAATTGACAATTAGCATGTGGTTGTGTACATCTGTTTTCATTCATAGTGTAGTCGCATTCATATTAAACTAGGGAAACCCAGCGGTAGCGGCCTTAAATTAAACTGAAATTTAATGACTTAATTACTTTATTACCAGGATTCAATAACTTTTTTTTTATACACTACATTATATGTAGTAATACTAACAAATGTGGGTGTAACTTGGAGTAACTGCAGTATCTGGATGTAAGCTTCCTATTAAGTGATGTACAGCACCATGTATTATAAAGGTGTATGGTTCATGGCCAGATAACTGAGCAATATTAGCTTTGAAAGATGTGGAGGCAAATGCAGAGTTGTAACTGAGGATATTATGAAGATAATGAATACGTAATTTGCGGGTATTTGTCATAAACAGTTCTGCTAAATATGGTGGAACAACTACATCAGGCAACAAAACCTTTCCTTTGTGACAGCAATTTGAGTAGTATTGTGGTGAATATGTCATGTCCAATGCAAGCAGCATATCTGTTTTTGTCATACGTTGATTGTGACGATAATATTCTTGACTAGAAGATCTGTGAACTGGGCGACCTGTAAGGGTTCCACCACATCAACGCCCTCAAGAGCAGAATAACTGTCACAGTTTCCAGACCACCTAGCAGGTCACATGTTCCAAGTCATCCAGCAGGTGCACAGGGAAAGTTTACTAACTGTCACAGTTTCCAGAGCAGCCAACAGGTGCATTGCCAACTGTCACATTTTCCAGAGGACAGTGGTAATGCATCGTTATAAATGGCGGGAAGGCGTTTTGCAAAATAACTCCGAAACAAAGCAACCGATTACAACACCATTATTTTTCTGCAAACTTACAGACCAAGACCTTTAATTTGGTATATTATGTACCCTATTCAGACAACGGCATCATAGAAATAAGTCACTCGTACATATGTTATTAATATAGAATGATTTATGGACACGTTCCTGATAAATCCTCTAGCTCCTCATCTTCATACTAGCTTTTCTCACTCTTGCCTCTCTAAATTTTCTTTTGACATCTGTTGTCTCCTCTGGACCATGTGCATTTGCTTTCACCCCCAACCCTACACCCGCTTATATGCTGATTTAGAAGATACCTATGTTGACATGTACCATCAGTGTGTGTGGGTGTGTGTGTGTGTGTGTGTATATGTGTATTTGGTTTTTACTGTTTCAGAAGTAACATTAATTGTATTAAAGGGGAAGGATCACCAGTAATGTTAGAGGAAGGGTGTGTTTTAGAGATGATTATAGCACATTTGCTGATGTTTTCCCACTTGCAGGTCCTTCTTCCAGCAGCCAGTCTCTTGCAGCTTCAAGATGTGAGGAAAACCTGTTGTGAGTTTCTGGAATCCCAGCTTCACCCAACCAACTGTTTAGGAATCCGAGCCTTTGCTGACATGCATGCTTGCACAGAATTGTTAATACAGGCTAATACCTTTGCAGGTAATTACTTAGATGTACAAATATTAGTGCACGGTACTGTGAGTTTCAATGTTTTCCTTTTGACTCATTTTTTATTATTTAACTGTTAAGGGACACATCCTAATCACGTAAGACAGGACAGTTACAAGATGGCTTATTGGCTTGTGCATGCCTTTCCTGCCACGAAGTACTGCACATGGCTATTTCTTTATAGCCCCTTCTGTGTTTTCATATCAGGCCAAGTTGTCTCTCTGTGGACGTCGTCGTATTCACTGCTAAATGTTCTCCAGAGCTGTTTCATGTCCCATGGCAATGGAAATAAATTATATGAATATATGCCAACAAGCACATAAAAGTGAGCAATTTATTTAATAATGAAGCTTTGTACTGGTCAGTAAAAGTCATCTGAGGGTGGAAATCCCTCCAGTCATCTTAGAGGGAGCTAAATTATGACGTAAAACATGTTTATCTTTCAGAAACTAATTTTTTTTTTTTTTTTGCAGCAACTGATGTCACTGCACGATCCTACACTATGGGGCTGACTCAATTCGGCCTCATTATTCTAGGAATACTGCGGCGCTAAAAGTATTACCATTAATTGTCAGTTTAGCCTGGATTTTTGCTTGTGGCCCCGAGGGCTGCGAGCAAAAATCAGTGTTAGTACAGTAATTTTAACGGTAATACTGCACACTTTTATCGTAGTAACGGTAATAGTGCGTGTTCTGCGTTGTTCCTAGAAGAACTCGGCCAAATTGAATTTGACCCTATGTGGTTATCTGTTGAACTGTAGTTTCTGCTGCTACTAAACTGTTGTCACTGGGTTCTGAGACTACTCCCATAGAGAGAAGTAATAAGTGTAACGGGCAGTCCCAACTGGACCAGTTGTTCTGTATTTCCTGTCGGTATTATGTTTCTCTGTTTTCTTCTAGTATTATCTGTTTACATACCAAAATGGCTTATTCAGAGTTTTGCATGTTATTTTCTTTATTTCTTATAAATAAACATATATGCAAAAATATTTCATTCTACTTTTCAGATTGGAATTGATGTATCTCTATCTAGACAGTAAGTTCTAGCGTTTCACTTGCTAAAAGGGACGTTAAATATTATGAGCCTGATTCGTTAAGAAAAGTAAGGCAAAGAAATGAGTAAGTTTTTATCCTGGACAAAACCATGTTACAGTGCAAGGGGTGCATATTAGTTTATTATTTTGCACATAAGTGAAATACTGGCTGTTTTATCATGTAGCACATAAATACATGATAGCTTTATTTTTACACTGAAATTTAAAGTTGATCTAGAACATGGCCTTCCCCAACTATTAATCTGTTGCCACATTTTAAATTTAGCTCCCCCCTCCAAATGCAACATGGTTTTGCCAAGGTGCAAAGTTCCTCATATTTTTCCTTTACTTTCCTTAATGAATCAGGCCCTATGTGTTTTTAGTTTAGATACAAACCCAATACGTGTTTGAATAGCTCACTCAGGGCTTGTACATAATTCGTATGTTGCACTAGATGAGACTGTCATGGTGGGAAACTATTTTCTTGGACTGATAGATATGTACAATACAACTGATGCTCTCATTATGGTCAGGAAGAATAATTTGGGTGTATCTATGAAAACTGGTGCACAGAAATATTGTCTCCCATAACAACTAGTCATTTGGTTAATTTCCTAAACTATTGTAAAAAAAAATGACAATCTGTACTGGTAAATATATTTTCCAGTGGGAACGTGTTCAGTAGTCATCTTATCTTCGAGTATCCAGTAGCAGTGCTGAAACAGTTTAGCGTAAGGTTGTGCAGAGTTAATGTAAGACCTATAGAAGGTAAGGTACCCAGGTAAGGTACAGAGAGAGAGGGAGAGAGACTGGATCACACCAAACACTGGAGAACCACCCCACACACTTCATATTCAGTACTCCTTGTTCACTGTACAAATCCTGTATGAGAAGTTTGTTCTTCCCCCTCACCATCTGCTTTTACCTTTGCCAGCTAACACTTCCCAATTTAGAATCTTATGAATGATTAGTTTAATTTTCTGTTGTTCATTAAATATGACAGTCCTGGTACAATTAAATTGTAGCAAAATGAACAAGAAGTATTACGTACGGGCCTTAGTGCCTGCCAAGTCTCTGTTTCCTCGTATATCTAGTGCAACGGAAGCAGATTTGTGATGCTGACACATTTTATTCTATTCTGTAACCCTACCTCACGGATGAGTCTGCAATTTTCTTATGAAGCAAGGTTAAAGATCAGGACCTTCTAAGCAGTCTTCTACTGTTTATCCCACATACTAACTGTAGATTCAAGTCAATGTCAAATTCCAAAAATTCCATGCATGTGACTGACCAATTGCCAAAGTCAAAGGGACGTATCCTAAAAATTGGGTACAAGTTTATATATCTTTTTAAACCTAGCATAAAACCTAATTATATATTTCAATAAAAGTTTGAGCAAAACCAAACCTGCCAAGTCTGTCTGAATGTTCGGTGCCAATGACTTGTATGGCGGTCACTGTGTGGGACACTTTATTTTCATTATTCTTGTACAGAACACGGTCTCCTGCACAGCCACTGTCCAGCTCCCTACAGTGGCTAACACACATAGAGGAGCAATATCGCTGCTGCTGTGGACCCACTTGAAAACTTGAAAGTCTTAGGGAAGACATAAACATGCTTCAAGAGACCTATTTCGCTCTGTGTACCCAAAAAGAATATTTTATTAATATTTTATTACTACAGCAGAAAGTCAATTGAGAGTTGTTTTTTCTTTTTTAAACACAGTGGGCCTGAGTCATTAATGCAAAAAAGGAGTAAATGTTCTCTGGGACAAACCATGTCACAATGCAAGGGGTGCAAATTAGTTTATTATTTTGCACATAAGTTAAATACTGGCTGTTTTTTTATCTAGCACACAAATACTTGATAGCTTTATTATTACACTGAAATTTAAAGTTGATCTAGGACATGCCCTACCCCAACTATAAATCTGTCCCCACATTTTAAATTTACCTCCCCCTCCAATGCAACATGGTTTTGCCCAGGTGCAAATGTTACTCCTTTTTTATGTTTTGCTCTCCTTAATGACTCAGGCCCAGTATCTTTTTCTTCATAAAATGTACTATAAAATTGAGACAAAGGGGTATATTTACTAAACTGCGGGTTTGAAAAAGTGGAGATGTTACCTATAGCCACCAATCGGATTCCAGTTATCATTGATTTAGTACATTCTACAAATGAATTTGATTGGTTGCTATAGGCAACATCTCCACTTTTTCAAACAGGTGGTAGTCAATATTACGGCTATGGTAAAGCCGACATACTTTTAAACGATGTGACAATAACGATTGGTACAATACTCTGACCCCGCACCTGTATTCCATTATACATGGCGTGTGGTCCGAGTATTGCTGCTTTAAAACCGGCATTTTCACTCTGTTTATGGTAAATGACATAAATTGGTAGTGTAGCTCTTTAGTCCATTCGGATATTACAGTGGGCGGTTGTTTCAACCTTCAAAAAAAGTTCTCATCTGTTATATGGTAAGTAGCCCTTTTATTATCGGGTTTATACCAATCGTTATTGTCACATTGTTTAAAAGTATGTTGGCTTTTCCATAGCCGTTAACCCGTACCCCACCCTTTCAAACCCGCAGTTTAGTGAGTATACACCAATGTCTGTTGTGTATTCTGGGTTTTCTGCTAGAAGAAGTTTCACCTTAACAAATGTATATAAAAACAGAGCCTGCTCTGAACTTGGAGTAGAGTATCTTTTCTTTATATGACTGAGAAGTTGATATGAATGTTATCTTACTAGGGGATTTACACATGTTTATTGGAACAGGCATCCCATGAACTCCAGTCTCAGCAGCCCACAGGAATGTGTTTTAATGCTTATTACTCTGTTAAAAGTGCATTGTCTATGTAACCCAAAGCATGACTTTTCATTCTATCCAGTGACGGCTATTCCCAGAAGTTGTTTTTTACATTTCAGATAAAATTGAGGAACATATCCTGTTCAATGACTGTCCAGACATAAGTGTTAATAAATGTCTGAGTTGCTCATAATCTAGTGATGGGAGGCCATCCAAGGAAAAAACATTGCTGAGATTGACCAATTTGCATCAATAAATGCATAAACCTGAGAATCTGCATAAACAACTCAAGATGGTCTCCTCTTCACCAAAAACATCGCTTTTTATTGCTGTGACTGTGCAGAAAAAATATTGAGATGGAATAAAGCCATCTCCAATAAACAAAGTCCCCTGTTTGAGGAAATGTTTGCAGTCACAAGGAGTCCCACCTGTTGATTAAATCCAGTTTTAATCTGGATGTTTAAAAGGAACCCCTAAGTAATAATGGACTTATTCTAAACATTTTGTAACATGCTTTATTCTATATCCTGACTCTTTCCCCAGTGATACCATAAAACAATAGCTTGCAAGCTTATAAAACTACCCACCATGAAATCAGAGGATCTCCAAATGCCGGATGATCAAGTCCTTAAGTTCTGCACATACTCAAATGCAGCATAAAATTCTATATATCATATCCAGCTGTGTTGTAGTTAATTATATTTCCTGGCTTATTGGTCCTTGGTAATGTTGATATCCTTCAGTGAATGTTGAAACAAACAAAGCAAATTCAAGGACATTGTGATTTAGCATCTATGACCTTGGTATATGCAGCAGTGAAGGGGGCAGTTCTGCTCAAGACATGCATTGATTGACTCATTGGATCTAATGAATTTCAGGAATATGAATGTTTTAATGTATGTGTTTGTGTTTCTACAGTTTTTAATTCTGATTGTGTTTATTAAGTGCCAAAATCACCTTCAAAGTGCCCGCATTAACCTACATATTGCCTCAATATCGCATAAAGCATCTGTGATTATCCCATATGTTCACCTTTTAAACCAGATCAGAAGTGGTTCTAGAACTACAAGGCTCACAGACTGGCTAAGCCTAACCTATGGAAAACATGTGATGCACAATCATTTAGCCTTTTTAGTTGCATACAGCAACTGTGTAAATAAATATGGTAAGCAGGGCAGGCTCAATCCGTTTTATTCCTGTTGTCTACGTGCATGGCCTCTAAGTTATGCCATGCTTCCAGTGTTTAAGGTTAATTAGGTTTATGTTCGTTCTAAAAGAATGAGCTGAACTGCCTTTCAGGCGTCCACCCTCCACCTCAATCACTATAGGCCGTTTGTTTGTGCACAGTTTCTCATTTTCTGAAAAGTAATTTTGAGGCTGTTTACTGGAGCTCTTGTTAAAAATTCTCTCTCCTTTTTATGTCATCGTACAGCTTCTAAATTGTGTGTGCAGTTTATGTAGTGGGAATGGCTAATGAGGGCTAAAAAGTAACTTGATTGCAAGGAAAACAAATTCAAGTGCAAAGACATTTTTTTATCTTACAATCACAACTAATTATGCAGTGCTTTCTATAAAGTAAGCGGTGTCTTGTAACCCTTTGGTTACTGCTGCCCAAGTTCACATACTCTTCTAGCAGTAGAAGTTCTGCTGGTGTCCTATGTGACATTACTTCTGGGAAAGAGCCTGGGGTCACAACACAATGGAAGAGGGATGACTTCTTCAGCCTAAGGAAAAAGCAGAATCTTCTGATGTCTGAGAATTCCTGACATAGTATCAGCCTAGAAAGCTTTTCACAGTTTCCAGTTTAAGCAACATTGTTTTCTTTAAATAAATTATATTAAACAAAACGTTGCTTAAGGTGGAATCCGTGACAAGGATTCAAGTCAGGCTTATACTATTTCATAGAGATATATTTATATTATCAATACCGCTCTCAGGAGCACATTAGATTTCTATCTTTCTAGGGGGGTATTCAATTGTTGTTTTTTTGTGTTTTAGCGCGTTAAAACTGAGTGCTCGAAAAAAACTTCATATTATACGGTAATTTTGCGCTCGTAAACAGTTAATACGGTACTTACTAGCTGCAGCGGGCTGAATTTCAGCTCGCAACTCAGGGAGCTGCGAGCTGAAATTCCGCGAGTAGTTACCGTATTAACGGTAAGATTTTTCGAGCGCTCAATTGTTAGCGTTAACGCTAACAATTGAATACCCCCCTAGGTATGTGTGATCACTATACACAAATGCTATATTTTGGTACATCCAAGAAGCCTACAGTGATCACTAAAACGTTACAAGTAACAACTCATCACATGTTTTGTATACGTTCTTCACAAATACATTTTAATGTTATTTTGAGTAACAGTGTATTCAACAGACTGAGATGCACCTACCACAGATCCTAGGGCATTGTCAACAGCACAAGACTCTGAATTGTGACTGGATGAATTGGAAAGTATTTTGAGTTAGAACTGCAAATGATTTGAATATGTGGTCACATACCTTGTCATTCAGAGACCATCAAGACTGGTGATACAGGGCCTTCATCTGCCTACAAGCATCCACTTACCGGCATTAGTTAAACATCAGTTTAACCGATTAGTTGCTGTTTATGTAAAATCACTATAATTCTTAACTACGTGAAAATGCAAGTGAATTCTATGTAGAGCAGGAAAACCAACCATCCAGATATTTCCTCTTGTTGTTATTGCCACATACAGCTGTATAGCTGCTATTGGGACATTTTAGAGACTCCATCTTTTATATATATATATTTTTATCCTTGTTTGTACATTGGAATAGTATAGTAAAAATTAGGGCTGCCCTAGAGACTTGCTGACCTAAAATCAGGGAGACAGTGCGTCTTTTGTTCTATCTGTAAAGCGTAGCTAATGATGGCTACGTATGGGGGAATCCTGCTGGTCGGTGCAGACATATCACTGTCCAGGTTTGGGCACGTACATGATAATCTGGGCGCGATCTGCCATTTGATTTCTTTCAGGTTGATTAGGGTCCTGTAGTGTGTTCATAACAGTTGAAGGGGTTTATTTTACTAAATAGTAAAATATTTTCTGTTACCAGTGTTCATACTGTGGTGGGGGGGGGTCCCTTCCATGTTACTTCCACACAGATATGGTTGTTACCTCTGCCAATCACCCTCAGCGCAGCTTATCTCTGTCACGGGATATCTGACACAGTGACTGTAATGGAAAGTCTTACAGCTGTTGTGTCACATCTGTCCTGTTACAGAGAGAACCAAGCTGAGTGTAATCAGAAGAGAGGTCTATACAGCACATGGGGAGAGGGACACCCACCAAAGTAGTATTAGCGGGGAGGGGAGCTAGTACAACGATTGTGTAGCAAGTTGTATAAAATGTCTCAGTCATTCCTTCACTGAGATGCCGCTGTACTGTCCTTGGCTCTGTCCTAGACCCTACCTGCCCTTTTGGAAGTAGATTTGGGTGGTTCATTCTCAGCTGTTGTAAAATGAAGTATCATAGTGGCTAGGTGTTTTAAGCCACAAAGCTATTATTGCATTTCCATTTATGTTTGAATTGAAAACAATTAGAAGCAATTGCACACCACTTCTGTAGATATAAACTGTAGCAGCCATAACTTGTATAGGCGCTATGCAAAACATCTTTGCTGTGCTACACTATTTCGCAACTGACTATGACGGCGGCAGCAATTTTTACTTTTTTAACATTGAAATTTTATACCAATTCACAGCTGCATAAATTAAAGATGTGAAGCCTTCTCTGGATTTCCCATTCAGCAAGCTGTAATGTCAGATTATAAGTCAAGATGGTTGTCTCTCGATTCACACACCTAGAGGTAAATGTATTAAGCTGAGAGTTTTCCAGCGGGTTTGAAAGGTGAAGAATTTGCCTATAGCAACCAAGCAGATTCTAGCTGTCCTTTTGTAGACTATACTAAATAAATGACAGCTAGAATCTGATTGGTTTTTCAAACCTGCCAAAAAACTCTCAGCTTGATACATTTACCCCTTAGTGTTCCATGTTTATTTTTTCTTATTCACAATTTTTTTTTTTCATTCCTTCTTTTACTTTTTCTTATCATTGAGTGTCCTTTCTGTTTATTATTTTTGTTACAGAACAGCATTTTTCTGATATTGTCCCTGGCGAGGAGTTTCTCAACCTTGGAATAGAACAAGTATGCAGCTTGATTGCCAGTGATAAACTCACCGTTCTTTCAGAAGAAAAGGTACTTACCAGTGCTAAAATGTACTTAATATTTTTTTTTTTTTTCATGTACAAAATACCTTTTAAAGTGTTGCTGTCGGCTACACACTGTGAAACTAATGGTTTGTTAGCGGATCCCATATTCAGTACAACAATAAGTGCCTTGTGCATGTGATCTTACAGGATGCATTCTAATGATAGCAGTTCAGCAACAAAAAGAGAGTCTACGGTGTACGTAGGTTACAAGTTAACCTTATAGAATGACCTGTACGGACAAACACAGTTATTTTATATTGTAGCGAAAGCGTATGTACAATGGCTTCAACAAGTTTTGTCAAGTTCAAAACTTTTAGTTGTACAGAGTAAGCATATGGGCTTATACTGACCGGGATTCTATGTCTCTACCTGTGGTTTGCTGCTGTAAGCTCTTTATTACATGGTGTATATCTCTAACAGAGGATGTAATAGGCATCCGTGATCCATATATAAAATAGAAAGCGCATACTCTCTAATTTTTTTGAAAGTGACCTACCAAGAAAGCAAATAAAATAAATAAAAATGTGTTTAGTCTATCATTAGACAAAATGTTCAATATTCTTTATCTATTTTACATAGACATCAGTGGTCCCTATAAAGTTATCTGGAAGAACTCTATTTACATTGCAGTAGATAGAAGTGTTACTGAAAATCTTGCTAGATGCTTAAAAAGACAACTCGCTGCTTGTTTTATTTTTTTATATATATGTGATTCCCCCTCCTAGAGCATAAGGTAGTGATTGGTATGCTGTGTAGTATGAAGAGTATAACTCTCTCTCACACGCAGACTGTTATTAGTGTTCCCTGCAGTGTGATGCTTTGTACTCTAGCACTGTACAATGACTTGGATCATGCAGTGTGTTTCCATTGCCATCAGGTTTTCCCATCATGCACTTTAGTGTGCAGTTCACTCACACACAGCTCAAGTCTGATGGTCTGATATGAGACTCCAAGGGGTTCAAAGGAATTTCAGTTTGTGGAACGCTTAATAGCTTATTTAAAAACAAAATACACTAGGAATAAAAGAAATGAAAGAAAAGAAAACAGTAACTTCAAAGGGTGTTACAATGTTCATGGTAAGCTTTACTGTTTTACATTGATCAGTGAAGCCTAGCAGAAAGTAGTGTTACAAGTAATAGGACATTCTGTTTTATTTTGGTTTTCACACACATGGCTTTGTTTGTTTTGTGATAAAATTGTATTAAGTTATTGCTATAATCGTGGAAGCCAATGTCACCTCGTTTGTAATTGAAGGACAATTAGCTGCTGCAGTGATCCTAGTGTCTGAGTCGGTGCTGTGACTTTAGGGATCTTTTACAGAGGAGTCATATCCTGTAGATAAACTGTGCTATATAACATGACTGCTGTACTGTACTGGACGTGAACGTGCATGGTAGACGTATGTGTCATCTGTTTACTATACAGAAATACTTCATGTGCATGTTATATCTTAAGTTTACCCTTATTATTATTATTATTATTATTATTATTATTAATATTGTTGACATTGTTGACAGTTTTTGAAATTCTCTTGACAGGTATTTGAAGCAGTCATTGCCTGGGTAAACCACGATAAAGATGTCCGCCAAGAGCACATGTCGCATCTAATGGAACATGTTCGCCTTCCATTACTTTCAAGGGATTATTTAGTACAGGTAATGAAAACTGAATAATTCATAGGGGTATATTTATACAAAATGGGGGCAGCACTGGGGTCTTGAGTTCAATTCCCGACCATGGCCTTATCTGTGTGGAGTTTGTATGTTCTCCCCGTGTTCGCGTGGGTTTCCTCTGGGTGCTCTGGTTTCCTTATACACTGCAAAAACATACTGTCTGCTTTTAAATTGACCCTAGTCTGTCTCTATCTCTGTCAGTGTGTGTGTGTGTGTGTGTGTGTGTGTGTGTGTGTTTGTGTTAGGGAATTTAGACTGTAAGCTCCAATGGGGCAGGGACTGATGTGGATGAGTTCTCTGTACAGCGCTGCGGAATTAGTGGCACTATATAAATAAATGAAGATGAAAATGTGTGCAAAGCAGATCTGCAAAATAGGAACTGCTGAAAATTTATGGACAAAATGACCCAATATTTCTAAGTTTGTAGTGATAATTGTGGGAAGATCATGGGGTCAGGCAGATTTGTTAAAATAAAGGTTGTACCTGTTTGGCCTTTTCACCTGCTAAATAGCTTATGTAAAAAATGTTACAATTTTACTGTTCTTAAATCTTGCCACAATTATAAATGTATCCCTATTATTGGTACAGCTTACTTGGTACATTTTTGTAAATACAGTAAGTGTAGTGAAGGTACTGGCATTTTTGGAAGCAGCCTGTTTTGGGACACACTATGGCAGGAAATCACTAGGGGTGAGCGGGTTCGGATTTTTGAAATCCGAACACACCCGAACAGTGCCGATCCGAGCCCGGATCCGAGCACTGTACGGGGATTCCCGCCCAACACAAAACTCCAGAACGAGGCAAAACGTCATCATCCCGCCGTCGGATCTCGCGAGATCCGGATTCATATTATTCCCTGCTTCCCGCCGCCATCTTCACTCGGGCATTGGAGAGGGAAGAGGGAGGGTGTGTGGTGGTGTCCTCTGTCCTGCTCAGTCCAGTGGTGCTGTCCTGTGCTCTGTCCTGCTCAGTCCAGTGGTGCTATCCTGCTCGGTCCAGTGGTGCTGTCCAGTGGTGCTATCCTGCTCGGTCCAGTGGTGCTGTCCTGTGCTCTGTCCTGCTCGGTCCAGTGGTGCTGTCCTGTGCTCTGTCCTGCTCGGTCCAGTGGTGCTGTCCTGTGCTCTGTCCTGCTCGGTCCAGTGGTGCTGTCCTGTGCTCTGTCCTGCTCGGTCCAGTGGTGCTGTCCTGTGCTCTGTCCTGCTCGGTCCAGTGGTGCTGTCCTGTGCTCTGTCCTGCTCGGTCCAGTGGTGCTGTCCTGTGCTCTGTCCTGCTCGGTCCAGTGGTGCTGTCCTGTGCTCTGTCCTGCTCGGTCCAGTGGTGCTGTCCTGTGCTCTGTCCTGCTCGGTCCAGTGGTGCTGTCCTGTGCTCTGTCCTGCTCGGTCCAGTGGTGCTGTCCTGTGCTCTGTCCTGCTCGGTCCAGTGGTGCTGTCCTGTGCTCTGTCCTGCTCGGTCCAGTGGTGCTGTCCTGTGCTCTGTCCTGCTCGGTCCAGTGGTGCTGTCCTGTGCTCTGTCCTGCTCGGTCCAGTGGTGCTGTCCTGTGCTCTGTCCTGCTCGGTCCAGTGGTGCTGTCCTGTGCTCTGTCCTGCTCGGTCCAGTGGTGCTGTCCTGTGCTCTGTCCTGCTCGGTCCAGTGGTGCTGTCCTGTGCTCTGTCCTGCTCGGTCCAGTGGTGCTGTCCTGTGCTCTGTCCTGCTCGGTCCAGTGGTGCTGTCCTGTGCTCTGTCCTGCTCGGTCCAGTGGTGCTGTCCTGTGCTCTGTCCTGCTCGGTCCAGTGGTGCTGTCCTGTGCTCTGTCCTGCTCGGTCCAGTGGTGCTGTCCTGTGCTCTGTCCTGCTCGGTCCAGTGGTGCTGTCCTGTGCTCTGTCCTGCTCGGTCCAGTGGTGCTGTAGTCCAGTCCAGCGGTACAGCCATTTAAATCCAGTCCAGCAGTACTGCCGTATAACTCCAGTCCAGTGGTACTCTCCTGTGCCGCATATAATTTTTAAAGGCTTTTCCAAGTGTGTGTGGTTTAGGGGTACGCTCTCTTGTGCTGCATATAATGGAGAACAAAAATTTGGAGGATAAAGTAGGGAAAGATCAAGAACCACTTCCTCCTAATGCTGAAGCTGCTGCCACTAGTCATGACATAGACGATGAAATGCCATCAACGTCGTCTGCCAAGGCCGATGTCCAATGTCATAGTAGAGGGGATGTAAAATCCAAAAAGCCAAAGTTCACTAAAATGATCAAAAAAAAGAAATTAAAATCATCTGAGGAGAAACGTAAACTTGCCAATATGCCATTTACGACACGGAGTGGCAAGGAACGGCTTAGGCCCTGGTCCGTGTTCATGACTAGTGGTTCAGCTTCACCCAACAATCTAAGCCCTCCTCCTTCCCTCCCCCCCCCCCCCTCTAGAAAATTTAAGAGAGTTAAGCTGTCATCAAAAACACAGCAAACCACTCTGCCTTCTAAAGACATGGCATCACAAATCCCCAAGGAGAGTCCAAGGGTGTTGGTGGTTGCGATGCCTGACCTTCCCATCACTGTACGGGAAGAGGTGGCTCCTTCCACCATTTGCAGCACGCCCTCTGCATCTGCTGGAAGGATCACCCACAGTGCAGTTCCAGATTTTGATAATGAAGGTGTCAATGTTGTACACCAGGAAGAGGATATTGATGTAGCTGGCGCTGAGGAGGAAGTTGACGAGCTCCCTCGGTGCAACCTTTTGGCCTAAAAACAATATTGTGGGGTGTTCAGAATAGACTGGAAATGAGTGAAAATTAATGTTATTGAGGTTAATAATAGCGTAGGAGTGAAAATAAACCAAGAATCTGGATTTTAGCAGTTTTTATGCTTTTTAAAAAAAAAATCAAAACCCAAAACCTTGAGGGGGGTGTTTTGGCAAAACCCATTAGAACCCAAAACCTGATGGTAATCAGAACCCAAAACGCGAAAAGTGGCCGGTGCACATCCCTAGAAATCACATGTTAATTAGCATCTGGTCTCAGCCAGGTTGGGGGGGGGGGGGGGGTGAGGTCAACTGAACAGCTACATTAATTTAAGGGGGACGTCATCCCTTTGTATTATGTCCTATGTATTTGTATGTGTGTGTGTGTTCTGGTAGTGCCCCATGTTCCAGTTCCTTGTTAAATTAGATTACTTTATATTTTGTTTGAATCCCAATTTTAGATGGCTTATTTCTCCCTATGACCAGAGCTATTCCCTGTCGCTAGAGATTATTTAGTGATCACTGTGTTCAAGATGTCCTGTTAGCAAGAGGGAGATCTGCCCTCATGACTGATGAAGGGAAAAATAAAGTCTTTGCCCATTGTCCCAGTCAAGTCTAGTCCTGATTGGTTCATTTAAAGCAGTCTACCCTCTCCCCAGTTGGTCACCCTGCTTAAAATACCCAGTAGGATGGGTGCAGTATATAAAGTGCTTATTGGAGTTTATGGCAGGGGTGGAGACTGGTTTTAGACTAATATAAAGAGAACATGTTACAGTATTTCTGTGTGCCATCTTGAGACAGTTCTGACTGGGAGTTATAGCTCCTGTTGCACTGGTTTTGGATCTTGCTGTACATATCGGAGCACCTAACAAAAGCGAAAAAAGACATCAGACTCTGTCCTTACTCTGCTGGTAGAGGAGTTAATGGGTGGGTTCTCAGCGTATCATTGCCCCAAGGGAAACAGTGTATATAGCCCCTTTAGGGCAGGGTTGTTTAGTAGGCTGTTTATGCATTGAACCAACTAGACTTTGCCACATAAGTAGCATATTAGATAGTGGAGGTTTGGCACAGCTTTACATAAGAAAAGTGTAGTGAAGCATGCTCAAATATGAAAGGCCAGATTCAATTCAGCGCAAGATCTCATAGGTGCCTGCATACACTTCCTGATATTACAGTTTGAGGAAAAAATCAGCGCTTCAATGGGACTTCACTACTAATTGAATCATCCACCCTTAGGGTCTTCATAATTGTCACCTCTGTCATGTGATTTTAAAAATATATAAGCTCTCACGAGCAGGGCTCTCTCTACACTTTGTCTCACTTCTTTTACTTGGTTAGTTTTTGGTATGCAATGATTGCCACAAGTTGGAAAGTGATCATATTAGGTTATCTGAAAATGACAGATCTATACTAACCATTGTCCTGCACAATGGGCATATATATCTAAGTGCTAAAGACTGCTTATGTGAGTGGTGTATGTCACACAGACAAGGGATCCATTCGCCCTCTCCACATTTACGGACACTCCTATCCAATGAACTGTTATTTACATTTCTTTATTTACATTTATTTTTCTTACAAATACTATTTCAAGGTTGGTTTCCAAAAGGAGCCCATGAGCCAGAGCCAAACCTGTCATGTTAAAACTGCCAAAAATGAAATATATTGTTTTGTTTTGTTTTTTTCTTTTTCTGGTTTTCTTCAGACCTGTATTTGAAAATTTGTGAAAAGATTTTATACTCTGCTTTGCAGTAATCATTCCATACTGTATAATTAAATCCTGTAAAGCGTGACACATAAAAAGTGCTTGAATTGTATATGAATAGGTTCTGAATGTAATCTTGCCTTTAGTGTTTCTAGAAGAGAATGGACAGTTATTTAGCTAGTTTCACTGCAATCTGTGGTACATCAAAGCACAATACGCCCACACCCTGTACAGCGTTCTTGGTTTTTTTTCTCACTGTATTAGTGCAGTAAACAATCATTTAAGCATTATTTTTACATAGGTCGGGATCCAAGCTTTTTCCTTTTTGACTGAAATGTGATTTTGCATTAGTAGATTGAGAGTCAGATTGTGGACCTATTAGAGCAGTGATGGGCAACAGGTGACTCTAGGGCCGCATACGGCCCTCCGAGCCTTCAGCTGCCGCCCCCCAACTCCTTCATGTTACATTGTCAGATTTGTTTGTTATGGCTTGCAACACTTGTTTGAAATATCTTCTGATATGTTATTACAGCTAGGTGTCTTTCTTTTATTATATATAGTGTTTTAACTTTTATTACTGGGTTTAAGGGTAGTGGGAGGCCCTCTAACCTTCAAAAGGGCAGCAAGTGTGGCCCTGAAATGTTTCAGGCTGCCTCTAACTATACTACAGTGTTATCATGACGGCTGCTTGTATGCTGTCGGGAGGTTTTGCTTAAAATGTGTTCCACTCCAAATCAATGTAAACAATAATTCTTTGCATATCACCGGCTTTATGTGGTAGAACTTTATACAGTTCTACCAAATATCCCATGACTCGCATTTACATCTTTTGAAGTACATGCTGTTAGATGAAAGCAAGACGTATAGAGAATGAGTTAAAAATCCTATCGCCCCCCTGGACCCCACCAACAATTTCTTGAATACTTCTCTGCATGGCTCCCTCACTTATCTTCTGACATCCCCACCATCATCATGGGTGATTATAACATCCCTATTGCTAATTCACATTCCAATCCTGCTTCCAAACTACTCTCTCTAACCTCGTCACTTGACCTCTCCCTGTGGATTGAATCTGCTACTTATCAGGGTGGCCGCTGTCTTGATCTTGTTTTCTCTTGACTATGCTAAGTTTCTAATTTCCTTTAACACTCCTTTCCCCCTCTCGGATCATCACCTTATTAGTTACTCGTTTCCTTCCAGGTCTTTAACTTCCCTGCTGTCTAACTCTTCCAAGCCTCCTCATACCCGCAGGAATATTAATCGATTTTCAACAGTTTTCAATCTTCCCAATACCTTCTCTCCCCAATTTCTACATTCTCCTCCCCTGATATGGCAGTTCCTCATTTTCACCAAACTCTAGCAACTGTCCTTGATCAAGTGGCTCCAGTGATTCTTCATACTCTGTGTAGACTTCGTTGTCAACCGTGCACACTAAATTAAGACGAAATCTACAAAAACTTTCTCGTAAAGCTGAACGTCACTGGCGTAAATCTTGTACCTCTGATGATTTCAGTGCATGTACTGCTATCTACCACTCCTATCGAAGTGCTCTGGACACTGCTAAACAATCGTACTTCCAATCTCTCATCTACGCTCAGGCTTCTAATCCCAAATGCCTTTTTAACACATTTAAATCTCTTCTCAATCCTCCCACCCCAGACCCTCTGACTACCGTCAGTGCCCAGGATCTTGCTTCCTATTTCAAGAACAAGATTGATAAGATCAGACTTGAAATCCCTCTCCCACTACTAGCAATCAGCTCAATTCCTTCCCAGCATCCTTTGACACCATTTTGATTTCACAAAGGAAGAGGAAGTTTCTACTGTCTCTTCTTATCTTCCTAATCTACCTCCTGTCCTCTTGATCCCATTCCCTCACAAATTGGTAGGTCCCTGTCTCGTGTGCTCATTCTGCCTCTAACTTCTCGGGCGAATTGCCTACACTCGCCTCACACGTTATTTTTCTGCGAACAACCTATTGGATTCTCTTCAATCAGGCTTTCACTCTCAACACACCAAGGATGTCAATGATCTGATGACAGCTAAAACTAAAGGTTTTAATTCTCCTAATTCTCCTGGATCTCTCTACTGCATTTGACACTGTTGACCACTCTCTCTTCATACAGACGCTACGATCCCTGGGTCTTGTAATTCCCTCCTTACTGGTCTTCCCAAAATCAGACTCGAGCCCCTACAATCTATTTTACATGCAGCGGCTAGATTGATTTTCCTTGCAAATCTTTTTACATCTGCTAAACCACTCTGGCAGTCTCTACATTGGTTGTTTGTTTTTGAATGAATCCAATATAAATATATATATATATCAGTTACAGGACTTTATTCAGGCTGCACCCAATTTATGGATCTCACTCCCTCGCACCACAAGACACCTCTAAGCTTCAAACCTTCAGGCATTCTCTGAAAACCCACCTCTTCAGACATTCTTATAATATTCCTCTACCACCCTCTTAACCTAGGGAGATTACCTTTATTACCACACTCTACACAGCTAACACAAGACAACAACCCTCTGACTGAGCATACAGCCACTAAATACTTTGTGACCTGTGCATTCTAGCTGGACAAATATTCAATATGATGTAGAACTTACCCTTGTGTATCAAACTATTGTCCCATATATTGTAAGCTTGCGAGCAGGGCCTTCTTACCTCTACGTATGTATGTATTACCCAGTATTGTTTTTTACTGTTTGTTCCCAATTGTAAAGCGTTATGGAATCTGCTGGCGCTATATAAATAAATGTTGATGATTATTGTATATGCTTTCTTCATACCCTGCCATATTGGTTTGCATAGCTAGGTGAAATTAGAATCTGGAGAACACCCACATGACAGATTATTATTTTTTTGTTATTTGTAATATTCGAGATTTTTGTATAAGCAATTTCTATAGTACAATAGTATAAAACTACATCCACATATGATCTTAACGTACTAAACCACAAGAAACGGAATAGTCAACCATTAGTTATTCTCATTATAATCCAGTTATTTTGCACACTACTGTTTAAATGTTATGATATGTTAGGGTTTTAAAAGTGATTGAAAATTGTGGATATTTATCAAGCAAGGTTCTGAACAGCACACTTCATTTCCTGGAAAAACAAGTGACATTCAGAAATGCTTATGTTATGCTAGCCAAACTTTTCAAGGCCTAACAACTTTGTTCTAAGTTGGAAAACATTTATTTGGCTTGGCTTCTGGCAGATTGGTGTATATTTTCATCAATATGGCTTTAATTATGTTGTTGTAATATTGGTCTTATAAAAAGACATGGAAGATAAACACATTTGTCTCACTTTCTTGTGAACTGCACAGAATGGTTCTTTTTATTTGTATTTATCAATTTGAGAAAAAAAATCTTTTCCATAGCTTGTTCTACTTGGGTACGATGGATTATTTATTATCTATAGATACTTATGTGATTGTGCCACTCGGACCATGCCGTTATGCATGTTTGTAAATTAACAAGCCATAGCTCTTAACCAGACACTGTCTGCCCTTTATGAATAAACATGGCAGGCTCATCATGCAGCATTTAATGCTTAGGTGTTGGCTCATTGTGTGTGCAAAGTCATCTAATCAGAAAACAGGATAATCTCCTTTACATATAGATTTCAGGATTTATTTGTGGCCTAAATATTCACAGTTTTTTAGTTAATTTGGCAATACATTAGGCATTTTGTTGCCTAATAACGACAATTTTTAGATCATATTTGCCTAACATTTCGCAACTGTGTGGACTTCAGTGGTTTCCGAGAACTATACAAATCAAATTTATTGTCATTCACATAATCCTAACAATGCAATTGTGTAATGACTGCCATTGGTATGCCTGCAGTCATCAACAGGCCTTCTGGGTCTGGACTTTTGGCTTCTGAAGATCGGATCAGTTCTATTAGGCCACCTATACCTATATGTATACAACAAATTGTGTGTCCTACTTTATGTAACAATCTGGGCAGAATTACTAAATTAACTTCTGTACGAATTACACGTGTATGTGACTCTATCACATACTTGCCAACTCTCCCTGAATGTCTGGGAGACTCCCTGAAATAGGGGTGATCTCCCTCATTCCCTGAAGAGTCTGTCATTCTCCCTGATGCTGAGTCAGTACAAGACGTGGTTGGCTTCGCCATCTGTGACATGATGACACAGTTCAGAAATTGTGTACTATGTCCATGTATTGATGCCTTTGGCAGTGGACATTTTCATGGAGACCAAGATTTAATCAAAGACTGACAGGTAAGACAACATGACTTCAGTAATGGAGACAGAAACGAAAAAGACACTTCAGTCTCTAGAGATTTATTAGCTGCTTCTCTTCAATGCAGTTGCCTACTCTCCCGGAATGTCCGGGTGACTCCCGCATTTCTGGGAGACCTCCCGGGAGAGCAGGCCAACCTCCCGATTCTCGCCCCCGCAATAAATAAGTGGCGGGGCTTAATGACTCAAATATTGCCTCATCTTATCCCCGTCCCCTGCTGTAATTGGACAAAATTGTGACACCCGGTAGGGGGCAGGGCCAAAATGATGTGATTCATCAAGCCCCGCCCCGGCATGCCCACCTCTCCCGGGATCTCCTTGAAGCCAACTTTTTTCCTCGTCTGCAAGTATGATCTATCACAGTAATATTATTGTACCAGTGTATAAAACACAAACCAAGATTAGTTATTTTATTCCAGAAGTGTTTTGCTTTCATGTTTTCCCTGTTAAGTGTGTTCAGTAGCATTTAGTGGCGCAAGTCCTATCATCAGGTGTGACTGAAAACAGAAAAAGCATAAACTTGCCATTTTATTTTGGTAGAATTAATTACAGGAACGTATAAAACATAAGCAATTGTAGTGATAATGTTTTATCTAGAGAAATGTGAACTCTCTGACCATAGTAATGTTTTGGTTGTTTTCATCTTGAAGAGAGTTGAAGAGGAGACATTAGTGAAGAACAGCAGTGCCTGTAAAGATTACCTTATTGAAGCCATGAAATACCACTTGCTTCCAGGGGACCAACGGACATTGATAAAAAGTGCGCGCACAAGGCAGCGGACACCGGTCAGTCTTCCCAAGGTAGGATTTCAGATTTGTAGTTTCTATACTTGTGCTTACTTGCCAACATTTGCAAACTATTACAAACATACTTTAAAACTAGGTCAATATCTTATTGCATCTATGTATTTCAAAGGAGATGTGCATTAGGAATAAAGGGGCCCCATTGGAACATGTAGAAATGGCCCATCCCCCGTCCCCTCTCCACACAATATCGTTTTGTGAGCAGGCTAATGGCAGGCATCCAGATTTGTTAGTCTAGCAATTCTGTTCTACTAAAAGAAAATTAATGCAACATAATTACTAGAAATTAAGCAAGTAAAAAAAGAGGTTCCTGAGTGTGTAACAATAACCTAAAAAATGTATATTTTATTGTTAATCCAAATATCAGATCAAAAACACATCATGGCATAAAATAAAAAAATGTGTGCGCACAAAGAAAAACAGCTATTTTTAGTCAATAACTGTTGATGGCTGAAATGTTTTTATAAAACACCTTCTACGTAAAAGTGAAAATAAGAAGACTAATGTGTTAATTATAATAAAATCATAAAAAATCCCTTAGGTGGCAATTTATTCAATGGAATATGTTTAGTAAAATGCCCATAATGTCCTGAATTTACCTTCAGGAATCTTAACTAATGGGCTATAAAGGATGTGATAATTGAAACTATTTATAAACCGATTATACATTAATATGCCTCAGGACAGGCTCCCATATACTATCAGTTCAAGGTGCAATATTTACCAAATGAAGATCCTCGGAAGACTGACAAGCACCAAAAGCAGCTGTAAGAAGCCGCTACAAGTAAGAGACAGGGGCGCATGGTTACTACATTGAGCATATATGCTTGATAGCCAATAGACAGTAGCAGTATCTCCGGTCAGCAGTAGATATTTAAGTCGGCCTCGCAAATCACTCTTAGCAACACAGATGAAACATTATTAAGGGATTCGACACACTGATGTTTAATCCTGCTTAAAAGGCTGCTTCAGTCAGCACTGATGTGATCAGGGCCGGATTAAGACATTGTAGGCCCCTGGGCTAGGGGTACTGTGAGGCCCCCATTTACATCTACAATGTTTTACGTCATGATTAGTGTATACAAACTGTACTATGGTTCCTTACCAACACCTATGTGCTAGATAATCAAATACTGTTTATTATTCTATGTTCTCAATTTATTTTAGAGAAGGAGTATTTTAAATATGGATCTATCTTTTATTGGTAGATTTGAAAAATTAATTTAGGGCATCAATCCCTTCTCTAATTAGATGTACCTATGGTGTAGATACAACAATGATGTTTTGATTTATGGAAAGGCAATTCATCAGCTATACAGAAAGAAAATATTCCTAGATCTTAATATTGGATTTAATATAGACAACCATAAAGTATTTATTTATATGTACTTCAAATCTGTTAATGCTTACATGTACTAATTCAGACAATTACAATAGACGAGCCGTTTGTTTTTTTAGAGAAAGGATACAGTCGCAATTTTCTTAAGACTATCAAGTTAGTGGTGGATAAAATTGGTGGGCAGCATCCAATAAAATAGCCAGTCTGTCCATATTCCAGATATTAGTGAACCTACTATAAAATTAAATTTTGTATCTGAATATCATCAGGGTC